>NW_016107340.1:3602528-3677895 GCF_001604975.1 Cebus imitator | reverse complement strand
GGCTCCGGGGCGCCGACAAAGCAGCCGCGCGGGGCAAAGCAGCGGCGCTGGCCGGCACAGCCGCGCTGGCCGAAACAGCCGCGCTGGTGACCGTGGAGCACCTCTGCCCGGGAATTTCCTAGTCTGTGGGCAATAAAAACACGGCGTCCACTCACCCTCTGCGCTTTCACTGGGAGCTGCAATCCTGAGCTGTTCCTAAACGGCCATCTTGGATCGCTAATGTGCTCTTTAATTCTTTCCAATTTTCATTGACAGAGGAATACATTTGTTTTAGAAAGAGACTTAGCGTAACTTGAAATCTCTCAAATAATTTTCACAAATTATTTAATACAGGAAAAGATGTGAAGGGTCTAGTACAACAACTTCCAAGGCTACTGTTTCAGCAAAAATAAATTGAAGCTGATCAACTGTAAGTGTGTTGCTTTAGTTTTTTGTTTATTTTTGTTTCATTATTTATATAACAAAAGAATAAAAACTCTGCCTTAGGCTTTAAATCATCTCAAGCTTTATGGTATCTCTTTCCTAATAAACAGGGAAAAGAACTAATTGTAGGAACACTTACCTACATTAACTTTTCAGACCCTATCAATCATCAGGAATATACCTGAAAACTAGAAATTGGTAGTAAAAATTTATAATAGCAAAGTGCATTGCCTGCACTGTGTATGGCGGGGGGGTTGTAGTGTCCCGAATTTATGAAAAAATTCTAATCATCAGTTAATCAACAGGAAAAGGCAACAAAACCAATGAAAATTGGGCAAAGAGTCAGAAAGGCCAATTCACTGAATAGGAATCCAAGTAACTACAGAGCATTTGAGAACATGTTCATCCTCACCAATAATTAAAGAAATGCAAACCAAAACACTAAGTTACTTTTTCATGCCTCTTAAATTGAAAGTCTGTTTTATGCTATATTTTATAGTGTAAGTATAAATATTTCACACTGTATTTTATTGGTGTGAGTAAGTTTATAGGGGAAGCTAACTCTGACAAATTGCTAATTTTACGTGTGTGTGTGTGTATATGTATAGTATATACATATGTATATGTATGCATATGCAAAAATTCAGAAAATAGCACCTCTAATTAGGCCAGTGGACAGTTTGTACTGATATAAAATGGAAGCAGTATTTTATATATCTATTTTGGAAAGCATGTTGGCATTTTTAAACAGTTGAAAATGAACATACTAGAATACTCCTTGTTATAAACCATAAAGACACTGTGTATATGCACAAGGAGACTGGTAGTAGGATGGAAAGGCAGTGTTGAATATATGAAGAAAATGTTAGAAACAAGCAGATATCCAACAGTGGAGAAATAGGAAGTTAAATGGTGAAATTATTTATACATGTATATACTATATGGCAGTGAGAAATAAATGAACTGATCTAGATAGATCAAATCGGTGTCTAAAATTATGGTGGTTAAAAAAACAAATTGCATAAAAATATGTACTTTCATGTGAATAAAACAAGGGAACAAGATGGGTAAGAACTCAATACAAGTGTAAATAAATAAAAATAGTATTTACTGGTAGTATTTATTTTACTTAAAAATTTCTGAAACATATGTGGCAAATTTTAACCTTTTAAAATGCTGGACGGCAAATATTCAGATGTCTATTATGTTATTCTTTGTCTTGGTCTACATTAGATATAATTTCCAAAGGCAAATGCAACATTTTCTCAAGGGATAATTTTTAAAGTTAAAACATTTTCTCAAAGGATAATATAATGTCTTCACTTGGGTTCTGTTTACATTGATTGATTGATTGAGATGGAGTCTCACTCTGTCACCCAGGCTGGAGTACAGTGGTGGGATCTCGGCTCACTGCAACCACCACCTCTTGGGTTCAAATGATTCTTCTACCTCAGCCACCTGAGTAGCTGGTATTACAGATGTGCACCAACACTCTTGGCTAATTGTTTGTATTTTAGTAGAGTCGGGATTTTGCCATGTTGATCAGGCTGGTCTTGAACTCCTGACCTCAAGTAATCCACCCGCCTCAGCCTCCCAAATTGCTGGGATTATAGAAATGAGCCACTGCGCCTGGCTATTTACTTTTAATATGAACAAATGTTAATAGATTTAAGAAGCTTGCTTATATGGTGTCTTACTATTTAATGAAAATACAGACTACCAAGTTCTATCTCAAAGCTAATGAATCATAATAATCAGTGAGCATCTTTGAAACCTGTACCCTTACCAGGGATCTTGGATGATTTTGAAATATAACCAAGGAAAACTCAATTTGATCCAAAACATTTGAGAAGGGCAAGTTAAAGCAGTTAGAAACAGGCATTAGTGAGGGATATGTGTTTGTGTGAACTCAAAACAAGGAACACAAATTAAGAGCATACAGAGTAAACACCCAACAAAGCAGTCACAGGAAGAAAACTCTACTTAAAAAATACAAATTTTAGGGATAGCAGAGTATGTACATCTGGATGGAAAAAAAATAGATCAGAAAACAAGACTTAAGTATAGACACTATTCTTTTTTTTACTTGATATTGAGATATCCAATTGTAAAATTGTTCTTTCTTTCCAAGAAAATCCAATCAAGAGTGAATCCCTACTACCTTGTTCCATTCACAGAATGACCCAGCCAAAGACCAAATCCTATAATGAGTTTTTTCCGAACACTTTCTTACTGAGTTGCTCCACTCTTCCCCGTGGTGTGCATTCCCCTTTCTGTAATAAAGAATACCCTCAACTTGTTAACTACAAGTCTGTTCCTGGTAGTCTTTGACTGGAGGGCATTGACATAACTCTAAGTCTTTCTTGCCCAGTGACCAAGAACCCATAATTGCTATGCCTATTCTTGTTCTTTTGTAACCTTCTGGTTTTGTCTACATCTGATTCTAGCACTGCCTTAGCCTGAGATCATCTCTCAAATCTGCCATCTGCTTTGATTTGTCTCCAACTTGACTTCACATATACCCAACTTCAGCTGGCTCTTCTACTAAGGCCATAAGTGATCAGCCTGATGTTTATGGATGGATGGCAAAAAATGCCATTCCTTAATTAAACTGGGTGAGTGTTATTACCATGAACAGCCAAATTAGACAACTTCTAAAATCTTTCTCAACTCTCAGATTGGACACGTCTTTGTTCCTTATCTAATGATACCTCCAAAGACACATACTCTAGTGATCCAACTGTCAAAATTAAAAAAGTGAAATTGCATTTCCTCTTTCAAGGAGTGAAAGGAGAGAAACTTCTACTAATTTCATATGGACCCTGTGTAGCTAGCCATGCAGAAAGAATATGATCTTATTATTTAACAGCAAACTCTTTACTCATAAGTGATTGAGACTTAATCTACTCTACTTGATTAGTTCATATTCATTTTTAAAATTATGTTAATTTGATACCCTTATGTAAAATGTCCCAGTAAGTATTGCTGCAAAAAAAATACCAAAAGGAATATATGTCACACATAAGTATAGGAAAAAAATTATTGCTGTCAGTAATATAAAAGCTGATTGCTGAATTAAAGAAAAATGGTGCTAAGGTAGAAAGTGGACTAGAAAACTTAGAAGACACATATTTTCTTGTCCTAACTCCATCACTGAGTTGATAAAATACCTCCAATACTTAGTTTTCTTATCTTCCAAATGAGAGAATTTGGCACAATTTCTAAAATATGGTTGTATATAGCAAACATTTCATAAACATATTTTTGGCTGGTCTTAGCTATGTACAAGTGTTGAAGAAATGTACAGGAACTAACTACTAGGAATAACTAGGTTAATTAATGGCATATATTTTCTTCAGTGTAATTCTATGTTACTTGATGTTTATTAGTTTTCTTTTGGTAATTCCTCTCCCCAAGGATGAGGACTGAGAATAAATATGTGCAGCCAGGAAACTGTAAACTGAGACTTACTGCTGATTTGCTTAAAATCCAAATTATAGATGATTGTCTATAGTTAGTTTTCTTGTTTTCCAATCTGGTTTTTTTTTTTCCATCCAAATGTAGTTACTCTGTCATCCTTAAAAATCTGTCATCTTTATTTTCAAAGAGGAGCTTCCTATCCATGATGTATTCCTGTGGAAAACAGTGCCGAGCTTCTGGGAAATCCAGTAGAGTTAAAACACAGAGTCAAATTCTGGGTAACAAAGCCAATATCAGTTTATAGGAAGAGAGTAAAGGAATTGTTCAAAGGACTAGGATAACTCATTTACCTTGTAAAGCTCTTAAATTAGCTCCTGAGAAAGGTTACATAGACCTCTCAAATAATTTAGGATTAAGTTGAGGCAGTATGTATCCACAATAAAAGTCAGGACAAAAGTCCAGCAAAAATTCCATTATGTACTCTGTGTCCCTTTCTCTAGGATTCCCTAAATGTCCAACTGAGACTGAAGATAATTGAATTAGGCAGTTAGAATAGAAAACCTGGGGCATTTTGATAAGTTATTTCTAGTGTATAACAAGAGCAACTGCCCAGGTCCTATTGTTTAAATATTTCCAAGGTAATGTAATATTGAGGTTCAGGGTGCCCTCAGCTCCCCTGAGAGAATGTTTCTCCAGGTTCTTGGTCTCCTGCCCTCTCAAGAACAAGAGCAGGGACCAAGGCGCAGTGCACAGTAAATGCTGGACTCAAAAGTGTTTGTAGAAAGTGATTTATTTATAGACAGAGAGAGAAACAGAAGGAGAGAGAAAGAAACAGCTAACTCTCACACTGAGTTAGAGAATCCAGAAAGATGGAATCCAGGAGAGAAAAGCAGCTTCCACACTGAGTGGAAGGGAATAGAGAGAGATGGAGTTTAGGAGAGGAAGACAGGCTTCCACGAAGGGAGTGTTTGTCGAAGGGGACTCCAGAGGGAAAATCCAGGAGAGAGAAAGATGGCTTCCACGAAAGGAGTATTCGTGGAAGGGGATCCAAACACAAAGTCAGAAGGGGTGTGGAAGGAGGGGACTTTTAATCTGGGAGGAGCCCACACCTTCTCTAAGACTCCAGGCCAATGAAAGGAGTTCCTTAGAACTTCTGCTGGAGTGATTGACTCTTAGTTTCTTCCCGCACCCGTGAAATTCAAACATAGCCCATTAAATCTCCCAGATGGAGAGAGATGGGAGTGGGGCATGGTGCCAGGAAGTTCTTGCTCTTAAAACTACGTCCCCTTGTGGACCCGAAAAGAGAACACATTCCCTCAGTAAGAATATTAAACTAGACTGCTGGAATATTAAGCATATGTGCTCAATGAGATATTGTACATTCTGTAGTTTTCCTGCTTTCCCCTGAAAGGGATAATTACATTTTCCAAAACAATGACCTCTTAGCGATACACACAGGAAGTGGAAGCAGTAAGAGAGGTGAAGGACAAAAAGCAGAAAAAAAGCCACAATTCACCAAATCAAGAATAAAATATGGAATATCAGGATAATAAAGGAATTTTATTTTCTTTTATTATTATGAATGTTTTTCAGTATCTGCTGGGGATCAGTTCTAGGATCTCCAGTGGACACCAATATCAGTGGATGTTCAAATCCCTGATATAAAATGGCACAGTATTTGCAAATAACCTATGTACCTCCTCTCATATACTTTAAAACATCTCTAGATTACTCATATTTTACCAAATACAACACAAACTGTATGTATAGTTGTTATGCTGCATTATTTAGGGAATAATGAAAAAAGATTGTACATATACAGTACAGATGCATTTTTTTTTAAATTTCCAATATTTCCAATCTGCAGTTGATTGAATCCAGAGATGCAGAACCCATGGGTACAGAGGCTCGACTGCACTATGAACAACTCTACATACATGAATTTGACAACTTAGGTAAAAATGGGCCAAGTCCCTAAAAAACACAAGTAACCACTACTTATCCAATATGAAGTAGATAATTTGGACAGTGCTGTAACTAATAGGAAAATTTGATTGATGATTCAAAAGATCCCCATGAAGAAATCTCCAAGCCCAGATGGTTACAGGGGAAATTTTTATCAAATATTTAAAAAATAGCACCAAGTTTACACAATTTTTTCACAAAAGAAGAGAAGGTAACATTTTTTAAATCATTTTATGATGCTAAATTATGAAGCTAGTATTATTACCCTGATACCAAAAGCAGATGAAGATAGTGCAGAAAAAGGAAACTACAGACCAATTAGTCTCCAAAGTATAAATACAAAAATCCTTTAAAAAAAAGTTAGCAAATAGAATTCAGCAATATATGAAAGGAATTACATACCACAACCAAGTTAAGTTAAATCCAGGAATGCAAGTATGTTTCAATATTTGAAAATTCTGAAAATTAATCAGTGTGATCTATCATACTAACAGGCTAAAAAAGAGAAATCACATGATATCAGTTAATGCTAAAAAATTACTAGACAAAATTCAATAATCAGTTATGATAAAAACTCAGAAGACAGGAATAGAGGGGGAATGTATCCAACTTGTTAAAGAGCTCTATTAAAAATCTGCATATAATTTTACATTTAATGGTACAAAGGTGAATGTTTTCCCTGTAAGATACAGGAAAAAATATAAGAATGTCCAGTCTCACCACTCTTCTTCAACAGTACTAGAAATTTTAGCCAGAGCATTCAGCAATATAAAGAAATAAAAGGGATATTGATTAGAAAAGAAGAAATAAAATCTCCTATTTGAAGACAATATGAGTGTATATTGTCTAAGACACTATAATGTAGACAATTAAAAAGAATCTACAAAAATTCCTAGAACTAATAAAGTCAATAATGTGGTATAATGTATAATAAACAAAAGTTAATTACATTGCTGTATACTGGCAGTGAAAATGTGAACAGTGAAAGTGATAATATAGTACCATTTACAAGTACTCAAATATTATAATACTTAAGAATAAATCTAACAAAATATGCTTAGGACTTATGTGATGGAAAGTACACAATACTGACGAAAGATACTAAAGAAGATTAAGTAATTGGGAAGGCATACCATATTCATGGAATAAAAGACTCAGTAGAGTAAAGACTATATTTTTCTCAATTTATATAAAGAATTAACATAATTTCTATCAAAATCCAGGCAGTATTTTTATAGCTACAGACAAGATTATTGTAAAATTTATACAGAAAGGCACAGTGCATAGAATAGCTAAAACAATTTTGAAGAAAATAGTAGCAGCTTACATGGAAAACAGTGTGGAGATCCCTTAAAGAAATAAAAGTAGAGCTACCATTTGATCCAGCAATCCCACTACTGGGTATCTACCCAGAAAAAAATAAGTCATTATACAAAAAAGATACTTGAACATGCATGTTTATAGCAGCACAATTCACAATTGCAAAATCATGGAAACAACCCAAATGCCCATCAATCAGAGGATGGCTAAATGAATGGTGATATATATATATATATATATATATATATATATATATATATACACACACACACCCACGTTTTCATACACACACATATACACACATATGTGTATATATATACATATGTGTGTACACACGTGTGTACACACATGTATAAACATACACATGTGTGTACACACATGTATATACACACAGGTATATACATATGTGTGTACACATGTATATACACATGTATATATATACACACATATATATACACATATATATACACACATACATACACCACATATATATACATATACCATATATATGTGTGTGTATATATATATATCATATATATGGTGTATGTATATATATAGATACATAATTGACTACTACTCAGACATAAAAAGGAACAAATTAACAGCATTTGCAGCAACCTGGATGAGATTGGAGACTATCATTCTAAGTGAAGTAACTCAGGAATAGAAAACCAAGCATCATATGTTCTCACTGATATGTGGGAGCTAAGCTGTGAGGATATAAATGCATAAGAATGATATAATTGACTGTGGAGACCTGGAGGGAAGACTGTGAGGGAAGCAAGAAATGAAATACTATAAATATGATGCAGTGTATACTGCTTAGGTGATGGGTGCAACAAAATTTCACAAATCACCACTAAAGAACTTATGTAACCAAAAACTATCTGTACCCCAATAACTTATGAAAAAAATTTTAAAAAGTAGAAATAGAAAATGGGTTCATGGTTGCCAGATGTTAAATGGGATAGAGGGGAAGGGAACTGGGTATGGCTATTAAAGGGTAACATGAGGCATACTTGTGATAAAACTAGAAGAGGAGGGAATATTGTTTCCTCTTGACTGTACCAATGTCAGTATCCTGTTTGTGATCTGTGACTATAATTTTATAAGATGTCAATTTGGAGAAAACTAGGTAAAGGGTAATATCATTTTTTGTGTATTATTTCTTATACTGCATATGGATCTAATTTTCTCAAAATAAAAAGTATAATGAAAAATAAAATGGTACAAATGAAATTTAGGAAACTTTGATGTTATTTTCAACAAGAGCAACTAGCTAGTTTGCTATTTACATATTTCAAAAGTAAGAATGTTAAACAACACTCCTAGAAAATCAAGATCAACTGAATCAGATATGGTGCATTCTATAGTTCTCTTGCTCTTTTCTGAAACTGATGGTTAAACCATCAGCAATAATATCCCTTTAGTGGTGTGCACAGAATAGAAACAAGTCCTGAATTTTTCCAATTGCCTTTAATTCACATAACCTCAATAATTCAAAAATCATTTTTCTTCCAACTACCAAACTGTCCCATTAGAGAATAAAATCCTTTTCATTTTATTTTTTATTCCAAAGTAATGCATTTTTTGTAGTAAACCTAGGAAGTAATAAACAGTATAAAAAGAGCAGAAAAATGTTAAAAACTACTAATAATTTACTGCCTAGTATTTCAGCTTATTTCCTTCCAATTTTTTCTTTTATGATCTTTGTTAAAATCATGCTGTTCATAAAATCTGTGTCCCATTAGAGAATAAAATCCCTTTTTATTTTGATTCCAAAGTAATGCATGACTTTTGTAGTAAACTTAGAAAGTAATAAATCATATAAAAAGAACAGAAAAATGTTTAAAATTACTAATAATCTATTGCCTAGTATTTCAGCTTATTTCCTTCCAATTTTTTCTTTTATGATCTTAGTTAAAATCACACCGTGCATAAAATTTTGTAGCTTTACTTTTTATTCAAAATTATATACTAAACATCACTTTAATATTTGTATAATATTATCACATGCTTGTCTTTCAAGTTACTTGGCCACTTTTCTAATTTAAGATCATTGGATGTTTATTTTTTACTATTAAAAATAATGCAATTAGAAACACATTTCTATATAAATAGCTTTTTACGATTATTTATTTCAGTTTTAATAATGTAATTAATAATATAAAGAATATGACTATTTTAAGGCTCTTGATCTATACCACTATTTGCTTTAATCAAATTCTTTTTATGTTACTAAAGACCTATTCATACCCTTATGAAAAGATTTTTGAAAATATTTTCTCAGGAAGCAGAGTAGGCTTGATTAAATCTACTACTTTTATGTTCTATCTGAATTATTTACCTTTTACAGAATATGGTAAACTTGGGCATACTGCCCACGTCAACTTTCCATAGTGTGCTTTTCTGTACTAAAGACACTAGTAAGCTAACGACTGTACAACATTTCCAGGATTTCCTTGCATGTAGGGTGCTGGATCCAAAATTTACTTTATCAATTCAATGCTCTTGAGTGGAATTTCGGAAGATGGGAATGAAGCAAGGGTCATCTTCCTATTGCCCTGTTGGGCTGCTGGTAATGGAGATGTTGAGTACCAGGCAGCATCCCAGTTCCTAGTCATTGACTTCTTATGTGTTGAAAGGACTTTGTGGCAGCAATAGCTTCTTACTCTCTGTCTTGCAGCCACAACAGTATGTTTTGAAGCCCATCGTTTTAGTGGTAGCCTCCTAGCAAAGTTTCATAGGTAAACTTACTCAAACATTTAAGAAAGAAATATCACCCTAAATATCTCCCTAAATTCTTTCAAAAAACACAGAAAGAACATTTCCCAACTCATTTTATGAAACTAGAGAAACTTTGATACCAAAATCTGCCAAAGATTTTACAAGAAAGAAAAACTACAGAACAACTGGTGAAAGTTGATCACACAAATTGGGTCATTCTTGACATAGTCAACTAAAATAAAGTTGAGAGACCAGGTGGGAAAAAAAAACCTCAGGGAACATAACATTGCTCCAAGAATGTAATTCTTGGCAAGCCTGCTGAAACTGCCTGTTGTAACCTGACACCAGTTTTAGCTAATGTTTCCTGAAACAACCTCCTGTGACACTAAGACAAGTTTTACCCACCTCAGTCACTCATCAGTCAGAGCTTGCCAGCTCTCCAAAACTTTACTAGTGGCCGTGAACTTTCAAACAAACAAACCAAAACAATAACATTTCTCCTTTTTATAAAACTTCCAACCTCCTCTTTGTTTTTTGGATGTGTTGAAGACCACATGGTCTTGTATGTATGCCCTGAAACTACAATTCCTGCTTCCCAAACAAAACATTTCAAATTTAGAGATTCATTTCTATATTTTATTTGACTGTGACAAACCTCTCTCATAAGCCAAAGTCCTAATGAAATATTAGTGTTGGGAAATAATTATCTGTGGATCTCTCATCTTTCCGCATGATATATGAATGAGGTACTAACTGGGTGATTTTGTTCAAAATTTTTCTAAGGATGCTTGTATAACAAGTAGCCTTAGAAGACAGATATCAGTATCATGCTGTTTTGGTGATTATGGTATGTGCTTATAGCATAGTTTGAAATCAGGTAATGTGATGCCTCCAAATTTGTTCTTTTTGCTTAGTCTTGCTTTGGCTATGTGGACTCTTTTTTAGTTTCATATGAATTTTAGAATTTTTTCTAATTCTGTGAAGAATGATGGTGGCATTTTCATGGGGATGCTAGTCCTCTTGAGTATCTCACTCTTTAACAAAGGACAGGTTTGGAAAATGCAGATACTGTTTCTCTATGTTTATAAAAATACCATTGTCCCTCTTGCACCAGACCCTTTTGATGCTATTGACAATAGCATAGAAAAAAATCAGAAGTGTGCATAGTGTATGCAATTAAGGAATGATTAGAAAAAAGATGAATTTGTGACTACTGGAATGTAGCACAGCAATTTTGTGGCACCAATTCTGGTATCTGGGCAAGAATGCCTTAGTTACTTAGAGGAATAGAAGAAGGAGGGACATTAATGATCTACTGTGTTTCAGAGACATTCTTGTAGCTTTTATTGGGAAGAAAAATGCCCTGCTGTGGCTCTCCTAAATTTTGCAAGCAATTTAAATTTAACTGGTAGCTGAGTATGTCACCCCCTGCCAGATAGCTCTAACCACAATGTGTATGTCACCCCCTGCCAGATAGCTCTAACCACAACGTGTCACCATTATCCTTAATTTCATTGGGAAGTCTATAAGAAACTACAGGAGATAATTCAGCTTTCATATCTTTTATGCATGACATCTCTCAACACAATAAGATATTTTCCCCAACCCTATTCTCATAATTGCTCAGTCATCTTGTGGGACAGACAAACCCACCTAACTAGCGGAGTGGACAAATAAGTTAGGATAGATCAACTTCCCTGGCAGTCCTCAAAAAACAAGGACCAGGCTCAATTATTCAAACTGAAGTTGAAATCCTAAGATCTACCAGCTGGATGGGAGGCCATGTGGAAGATAATGTCAACTGTTTTTTCTAACATAATAGGTCTCACTTAGGTTGCCCCAATAATTGTAAACAAAAGTTGATTGGCCAGACATGGTGGCTCATGCCTTTAATCTCATCACTTTTGGAGGCTGAGGAGGGAGGATTGCTTAACACAGTGAGACCTCATCTCTGCAAAAAACAAAAAACTAGCCTGGCATGGTGATATGTGCCTGTAGTTGCAGCTACTTAGGAGGCCAAGACCGGAGGATTTCTGAAGTCTGGGAGATCGAGGCTGCAGTGAGCTGTAATCATGCTACTGCACTCCAGCCTGGGCAACAGTGTGAGACCCTCCTTAAACAAATAAACAAAAATTGAAAAAACAGATAAAACTTGATCTCCAGAGGCATGATCTGCTTTCCTAGACCCATACTTCTTGTATAGAAGTCAGGCATTAATTTGTTTCATTTCATATTTGAGGACACATTACCAGTAGCTCATGTAGCCCTCATGGGACTTTGGAGATCTGTCTAAAATGAGGCTAGTCTTAGCTAATTGGTGGACGTTTTTGGAAGGGTATGTGACTCATTACGTGTACCCTTGTGGACAGTTATCTCTATGGTGAAAATCATGCAATTAAAATATGTTTATAAAATTTGTCCCTGGCTTTATCTGAAATAATTAATAATGCCATTGTCAGTCCTGGAAAGCATTCAAATCAGCTTCAATTCACTAACTGCGGTTTTTATGGATGATAGAATTGCCCTAGTCATCCTCTATACAAACCAAGGAAGGGTCTATGTAATATATTCTATTCTACCTGGATTAATGTCTTTAGCAAAGTGAAAAGTTAAGTTCAGGTACTTGGGACGAAATGGTTTATGACAGGGTCCTCAAGCTCTGGGCCACAGATACACAGCAAGAGGTGAGCAGCAATTGAGCAGGCAAAGCTTCATCTATATTTAGTCATTGACTTCTTATATGTTGAAAGTCCCCATTGCTCCTATTACCATCCCCATTGCTCATATTATCATCTGAGCTCTACCTTCTGTCAGATCAGTGGCAGCAATAGCTTCTCATAGAAACCCATAACCTATTGTGAACTGCACATTCAAGGGGTGTAGGTTGCATGCCTTTTATGAGAATTTAATGCCTGATGATCTGTCACTGTCTCTCATCACCCCCATATGAGACTGTCTAGTTGCAGGAAAACAAGCTCAGGGTTCCCACTGATTTTACATTATGGTGAGTTGTATAATTATTTCATTACACATTAATATGTAACATAAAGTATGCAATAAATGTAATATATTTGAATCATCCTGAAACCATCCCCTATGCTTCAGCCCATGGAAAAATTGTCTTCCATGAAATTAGTCCCTGGTGCCAAAAAGGTTTATGGGATTTATTTACTGCTGGTTTATGAGATTTATTTACTTGGTTGGATCTGGGATTCTAGAGAGCAAGGCTGAGGTGAATACTTGATGTTGGCCTCTTTCTGCTACATGAAGTCATATTGGAAGTATCCCTAATTAAAGGGTAAATAAAACAGATCAGATTGGGTCCCAGCCTCCATCAGTCAGATTAAGCAGAGTGGTGTACTCTCGGAAGAAAACACCAAAAGCAAAAGAGTTGTAGAAACAAGAACCAAATAGTCTTAGGAGATAATATTCCATAGGTTTCTTGCATTTCTGCACATCTCATGCATTAAGTTTTAAATGGCTTTTCATTTGGGCTCTATTTTCAAGAATGTTTGTATAGCAAACAGACTTAGAAGACAAAGATCATGTCTCTCTTGGAGAAAACCACAATATAATTTCTGCCCATTGTCAAAGATTAGGGCTTCTCTTTTGTAATGCAATTTTTTCATACGCAGGTGGTACCTGCATATGAAACAGATTGGAACTATCTGTGGTGATTAGATGTCAGGGCACAAATGTGAATACTGATACTCTGCCTATTACTGTTGCTGTGAATAGAAACTGTTCATTAACTCAGACTTAAATGTTTCCTGTCCTTTACCATCCATGAAAGTGTGGCAGGCTAACATGTTACTTTAGTAAGTACAGTAAGGTAAAATCTCTGACCCTTCACAGTTCTTGTCAATTAGCAAATCAAATTCAGCAATATATGAAAGAGATAATATATCGTAACCAAGGTGGGTGGGTATATTATAGGAATGTAAGGATGGTTTATTGTTTAAAATTCAATCTATGTACTTCATCTCATTAAAGAAGAAAAGTAGAAAGAAATTATTATCTTACCAGATACATAAAAGCATTTGATGAAATTAAACACATTCATAAATTAAAAAAAACACACACACAGAAAACCTTCTAGTAAACTACAAATAGAATAAAGACTCTTTAATTTGAGAAGTAGTATCTGTGAAAACCTTAAAGGAAAAATATTTATTGGTTAAATACTGAAAGGACTTTTCCTTAAGATTGTAAATGAGACAGGATCCTGTCAGCTAGAATCAACTCTATTTAGCATTATGCTAAAGATCCTGGCAGATGCAATAAGCCCAAAACAAACAGAGAGGGAGAGAGGAAGAGAAAGAGGAAGAAATAGAGAAAGAGAGGAAGAAAGAGGAGGAGAAGGAAGAGGAAGAAAAGGCAAGAGAATTGGAAATAATAAATAAAGCTATCATTTGCAGAAGACGTGGCTGTGTTGGTGGAAAAATTCAACAGAAGTTACAAGCTATTAGAATTACTAAATGAATTTAGCAAGTTTGTTGGATGCAAAGACCATGTACAAAAACACATTGTATTTCTATGTACCAGCAATAGACAGAACACACAAATTTAAAAATGGTGCTACTGATAATAGCATAGAAAAAAATCAAATACTTGAGAGCCTCCTTGAGGAAAAATAAAAACTAAATGTACTACTAAGAACCCTCCAAAATGGCTAAAATTGATAAGACAGAATACCAAGTATTGGAAAGGGTATGGAACAACCAGACCTCCCAAACACTGCCAGATGGAGTGTAAATTTGTACATTTCTTTGCAATACTGTTTGACAGTGTCTTCCTAAAGTGCAACATTTCCACTCCTAAGTATAATATCTGCAATAGAAATGCACACATATGTTCACAAAAGAAATGCATGAGAATGCTCATTATAGCATTATTTGTAATGTCCCCAAAATGGAAACTACCCTGATCCTTCTCAGTGGTTAAATAGATAAATATGTTATTCATTCACATAGAGGAGGGTTGGCAAACTTTTTCTATAAAGGGTCAGATAGTAAATATTTTAGGCAGCACAGTCTCTGTCATGAGTCCTCAATTCTACCATTACAGCATAAAACAGCCATAGACAATACAAAAGGAATGGGTATATTCCAATAGAAACTTTATTTATGGACACTGAAATTTGAATTTCATGTAATTCCCACATGTCCTGAAATAGTACTTTTTTTTTATTTACTTCTTTAAATATGTAAAACCCATTTTATTCTTGTAAACCATACAAACACAGGTGGTGAGCCAGATTTGGCCCCATGGGCCAGAGTTTGCCAATTGTTGATATGGAAGAATACTATATAGAAATGAGAATGAAGAAAACTACACCTTCTGTACATGCAACAGTATGAAATAATCTCTAATTATAATATTGAGTGAATGAAGTTGGACACAAGAGTGCAAAAGTGTTTATGATTACCCAAAAGAGTGTATGATTCCATTTATATATAAAGTCCAAAAATGGGCAAAACTAATCTGTGGTGTTAGATGTTAGGTTAATGGTTACAATGGCACAGGTGATTGTTTCAAATGTGGCATGAAGGGGGATTTGAAGACTCTAATAATGTATTGAAACCTGTGTTGGTTAAAAGGAAAGGGGGCTTTGTGACAATGTGTTGAACCATGACTTATTGTTTGTGTACAACTGTGTTTATTATACTTGAATAAAAGTTTACAGTTGAATATATAGCTTTTAATTTCTCACTGTCACTTTACATTTTTTTCTCTGAGGAAAATGTTTTTCCCTTTCACTGGACAAAGCCCATGCAGACCTGTGATTGTCTAGTCTCTCTAGAGCAATAGATGGTCCTATGCATGGTACAGTTTTGATTCAGAAATTATAATGTGTGAATAACACATCCATCTTCATTAAAATTAATCTTCTTTCATCTTGGCCACCAAGTGTAGTCTGAAGAGAATCAGTACCTGATTTCATGCACTAGATAGTTTAGGTTGTTTCTTTTATTACTTCCCTTCTCCCAGCTCGTTAGAAATTCTTAAAGATTATTTGGATTGAAGTGCAGAGGGAAGAGAGAATGGGGATAGAAAGCTCTGATTTGACTGGTTTTGGAATATGGCTTTTGGCCTTGTGGAAATGCTGGATAAACTAAATTTTATTTCACATGTAACTTTCATTGGGTTTTGAAAATTTTGCTGCTAGGTTGCTCCAACTGCAGCTCTGTTATCTTGATTGATATATTCTGTTTCTTTGCCCTTTGCCTCACTTTTAGCCTGCAGCTCTCCAGTTGCCTATTCTTCATGGGCTTTCTCTGTTGAACCCTCAGCATACCTAGGTGGTCTTCTTGGGAAGAAGTCAAAAAAGCTCCAGGCTTCCCTTCTCACTGACCTGGTTCACATATGGTCCGCAATCAAACACTCATGCATATTTTATCCAAATCCATCCTGGAAGCATAAACAAACCCAAAACAGGACCTTACCTGTGCTCTGTACTCTGCTCAGCAGCCCATCTCTCCCACTCTCTTATCTGGCAAAAGTCAGATGCTCCCCCCGAGTCCACTGTCCTCAAGTTTTAGAAGAGTTGCCATGTGTGAGTTGTGGTCCTGTTACTGTCCAGATCACCAGGCTTGAGGGGAAGAGAGCTCTACCCATCCCGCATACCTGTGTGGGTGTCATGTTATATACGTGGACTGAGTGTGGAACTCATATGGCATCGATTCTATCCAAAGAAATCTTTTGGCAAATCTTTACAATGATTCAACTACAGTATTGCCTTTTAAAAACATATCTTCTTAATAGTAAGGACTTTTTGGAGGCATGCAAACAGTTTCTAGATATTCCTTTGAAAATCTTCATTTGGGCAGCTCACTGTGCCACATTCGAAACTAACAATTTAACTTTCAATGACCCTAAACTTTCTGTTATGATAGTAAAGCAGAAGAAAGAAAAATTAGGAATGACTTCAGAGAAAGAAGTCATTCCTAATTTTACAAAGTTCTAATGATAATTCCACTCTCAAATTGGTTTTTAGAAATACTGTGCCAAATTTAATTCTCAATATTAGGGAATCTTAACTCACTTCAACAAAATTATTATTTTGAATATATACTAGTTTTGTAGACAAAAATTACTATCCTAATTTTTGCATAAAATTATCATTTATTTGTTGTTAGTGGAGATGAACAATTTTCACATTTTTTTAAGACCCCTTGGCTGAAAAAAAATAGCTTGATCCTTCTGGTTCTGATTATTTGGCTAGCTAGGTATCTACAGAACTTCACAATAAGGTCAGCTAAACATACTAGACAGGGTTTTGTTAAATCCACTTTTTTAGACTTATTAAATTTTAAGAATATAACTGAAACTCTCCTGATAAATAAGTACATTCAAATGCACTTTCAGACTTCATTAACTATCTCAGAGCCCTAAGATTAAATTTAGAAAGAAACATTCAGATCTAGTGTTCTGGGCTAATAACTACCTACAAATACCAAAACAATTTCAGAAAGTAAATAAATTACTGAAACTGTGTGTTTGCATCTTACTTCATCAGAAAAGCTACTTAAGCCTCAGGTTTGCAGGGAGCCTAAAGATTGAGGTCAGGGTACCAGATTACCCAGTGATTGATTCTCTAGATTCACAGATTTTAGTATGAGAGAAGTCATTTCAGGATCTAATATTTTTCTATGTAAAAAGCAAGCAATTGGCCAGGCAAGGTGTCTCATGCCTGTAATCCCAGCACTTTGGGAGGCCGAGGAGGGTGGATCACCTGAGGTCAGGATTTGAGACCAGCCTGGCCAAAAATGGCAAGGCCCCATCTCTATTAAAAATACAAAAATTAGCTGGACATGGTGACGGGCACTTATAATCCTAGCTACTTGGGATGCTGAGGCAGGAGAATCACTTGAACCCAGGGAGCAGAGGTTGCAGTGAGCCAAGATTGCACCATTACACTCCAGCCTGGACGAAAGAGCGAAACTCCATCTCAAAAAATAAAAAAAGCAAGCAAGTATATAAAAATTCAAAAACCTAACAGCTCTTGTTTCAGGTAATGTGGTATTTATTATAGAATTCCCTTTTGTTATTTTTTTTTAAATCTACTTTTTAAGAAAATTTATGCATGCTCATTGAAAACATTCATGCAACGTTGTTTGGACTTTCAGATTTTGTGAAATTAGGGAATTAGCCCAGGTTGCTAATTTGCTTACTTAAAATCAATTCTGGGTAAACTGTGGAAGTGAGAGGAAAACATAGATTTCAGAAACTGATAGAAAAATGTTGCGACTTCTCAGAGAGATTGAAGAGTCCCCGGTACTGCTGTAAAGTTAATGATTATCAGAAGTGTTTACTATAGCTTATCTTTTCTTAAATTCTTCATTTTGATTTACTTTTGTTTGGCTGAATTTTATCTTCAAGTCGCTATTCTTATCATTGTTATTGGTATTTTATTATAACAAATAGGCTCATCAATACTATAATCCTTTAGCCTGAAACCTTTGAAATTATCCATTACTCTGTTAAAACATTGTATACATTTTCTCTACTGTTAATAATCTTCCCAACTTCATACTCATTGAATACTTGTAAGCCTTCTTATTGTTATCCATTCACCATTTCTATTTTCAAATAAAATTTATTCACTGTTATATATTTCTACCCTGATTGTGACTATCTTAATTCCTTTCCTCCATGCTTCCCATTAGGTTTTGTGGAGGTACCAGTTAGGTACCACATTAAATTTGATAAAATATTTCTAAAAACCAATATTGGCTGTGTTGATGTTTTGCCTCTCGTAATTTTAATTTATGAGTTTTATTACAAAGTAGTGTTTTGTCCCTAATTGACTTATTTAGCTCTGCATTATTCATCATATATTTCTTTGGTGTAATGTCTCATTTTGTTTCAGTGATTTTCTTTTTAATTTTTCCTATAAACGTGTAATGAAGTGGTTTCTTCTTTTTCTCCATATTGAATTGCTTATTTGTGCTATATAATTGAGTTTCTTTCCTTCACTTTTTCACCTGAATTTTTACATAACTATCATGCCATTTCCTTTTATCTTACCATATTTAACAAGGTCAAGCCTATTCCAAACCTTCTATTTGCCCAGGTACAGAATGGGGAACTTGTCCTAAACTCCCCTTTTTAAATATGAGCTTAATTGGCACTTTATTCAGAGCATTTAATGTTGTGTGTTTTTCCATCTTGTCTGTTACTTGAGATCATGAAGAAACAGGATGTAACCGGGGATGGGGCAGCTGCTATTGGTGGGCCAGGCCACTGATATTTTTGATAATTGTATTAAAAGTCTTACACTGGCATTTATTCCACAATTTAGGTGTTTCTTACCATTCTGAGGAACACTATATCACTCAGACTTCAACACAAGAACAATAACCACTGGGAGATATACGTGTGTGTGTGTGTGTGTGTGTGTGTGTGTGTGTGTGTGTGTGTGTATATATATATTTGGCCTTATGCAGCTGGACTGACAGTTTCTGCAATGCTGTTTTCTTTATATCTGATGTTGGAGCTTAGAGTGTTAAGAGCATTCAGTTGGGAAGGGAAGATGAATGTGTATTGGTGGAGACCAAGAGCAAACTGGAACCCAAAAGCATGAGTTGGAATTCTACAAGAAAAGACCGATATCCATGTCAGTTCTTGTTGCCACTGATGAGTGTCTTGCAGAAGCCTGGGCCAGACTCATTATATTAAACACACCAGAGAGTCAAAGAAACAGGAGAATTCCAGGGAAGGTAGAACAGTCGCAGGCCTTGCTACTGTTTCACACTGAGATGAGTCAGAAAAGTGGCAACATATTTGAGCTACAAAATGGCTGCTGCTTTCCTTCTGCCCCCTAAATCTCCAGTCTCCCCCAAAACCATCCTGAGTAAAAATACCTAAGAAAGGGAATAGCCAAGTGGACAAAGATACTAATATATTCTTGAAGTTTGGATTACTGCCCTCAAATAAAGTAGAGCTTTGCTTTGAAGCCTTTACTCTTAATTAGACCCAAGTTTTATTTCCTATTTCACTAACTTCTTCCCCAACACATATCAAGAAAGTATTAAAATCTAAGCAATTATGTTGCAAATTAAATTCGTATTTGCATTTACAATGAGAAAATAAAAGAGTAAGGAAATTGTATATTATTTTGTCTATTCTTTCTCTTTGGTTAAGATGAATTGTTACTGTTGTAACCTTTTACACTTAAAGTGGTCCAACTGAGCCAGTCTGTATTTGTTCCAGTGACTGTGGAAATCAGATTCTTCATTCACAGAGTTGAATGATGGCTAAACAATTCTTGTGAAAGACAATTGGCATAAACTGTTAAAGTATAATCTGCAAAAGTTTTGAAACTATCGCTGTTTATAAAAATATAAAATTAGCATATGTCAGAAATTTTGCTTAAATAAGAAATTTTGTTTAACTTACCAATTAATAAGGGAACCAATAAACATTAAAATTGATTCAACTGGTTCTCCAGGAAACAAACAAACAAAATCCGATTTTGTAGTGTCTGTTGATTTTTGTAGTATGGGTATTCCCACCATAGCTAAGTTTAAGCTACCAACATGAAATCAGCCAGCTTTCAAAGTTCCTGAAAATAAAACAATTGGTTCTTATGAGCTAGTCTGAGCTGATTCTAGCACACTACTGTTAATAGATATATGTGTAATTTAATACAGGAATATCAAGATAAGGTATATAGTTTATGAAACTGGTTAGTGTTTCAAGGAGAAATGAACCTTTAGAGTTATTTTTCCACCAGATAGGAATTACTTGGACCTTTGCTGACAACATCTATTCGTCAACCTCTGCCCTAAGAGAGTTGTAACGTAGCCCAATCAATCGAATCAAGCCCAGCACTTCACTAAAAGAACACTTAATAACCTCTTATAGTTTTTACAAGTTATGAATAATACATTCTCATGGAACAGATTGCTAAATCCATAATAAATTCATGCTCCTCTTACTCAATTTTTTTAAAAAACAAAGTAATATTAGCTTGCAAGGTACTTGAAAATAGGCATTACTTTTTAGTCCTCATTTCCTTAGCCCTCATCAAGTAACTGGGACCACGTAGGTGCTCAATAAATTTTTGGCATATCGATGAGTATAATTTTGTATGAGAAAAGTAGAATATTTCTTAAATGGACAATATATTCCTCATTTTTCACTCCCTTTTTAGGTTCCTGCCAAGAAATGTGACTGAGCCCGATTAAGGGCAATCCATGTTCCTTGGCCTTACGGTCAACTCTAGAAGCAATGAAAATAGAAATTTTAAGGGCAGTGAAAAACATGTAATAAATGGTGCAGATAATAAAATGATATGTTTAAATTTATTATTGAAGCAGTTATTTAAATGTTGATCTCAATTCACTATAAAAGTATAATGCAGAGGGAGATTAAAATAGAAATTATAATTTCTAATGGCACAACACAGTTGAGAATTAAATTAACATGATTAGACTATTTCTTGGGCCACTGTTGACATATAACATGTTGACATGGCCACTAGGATTTTTACAACTGAAAACTAAACAAACAAGGAACAAATCAGAGGAGAACCAGGGTAAATGGTGACTGAGATGCTAAGTGAACTGTTTCAAGGAAGAAAGTGTGATCAACAAACTCTACATAATGTAATTCATAGGTTCAACAAGAAAGGACTGAAACTTCAGAAGCTATATTTCACAATATGGAGCTTCACAAGTAATTGACAAGAGCAGTTTCAGTGGACTAGTGATGAAAGCTTTGTTGGAATGAGTTCAAGAGAGAATGGAAGAAGTAGAGACAGCAGGTTTAGACAATTCTTTTTGGAATTTTCCTTTGAAATGAAACAGAAAATAAGTGTAGCTTACACTTTTCAGGGTGCTATAACAAAACAATTAGATAAATAACAAAAGTCCTAGAGGCTAGGTAGTCTAAGAGTACAGTGCCAGAAAATTCAATGTCTCGTGAGGACCCATGTCTTATAGATGATGTGTCCTCACATGGCAGAAGGGACAAGGCAGCTCCCTTTCACCTCTTTTTTATAAGGAGACTTAATCCCATTCATGAGAACAGAGCCTTCATGACTGAATCACTTCCCCCAAAGTCCCCACCTTTTAATACTATCACATTGGGTATTAGGTTGTAATAAATGAATTTTGGAGGGATGCTAACGTTCAGACTATAGCAAAAGGTTAATCTGAGAGTGGTGGCAGAACAAAGGATCAGGGAGTTTTGTTTTGTTTTAAATAAAAGGGGAAATACTACATGTCTAGATTGCTGGGAAAATGAACCATTGTAGAGAGAAAAATGATGATACAGGAGAAATGGAAGCAAAACTCCTGAAACAGGAGGGAAAGCATGAAATATAGCACACCAGTGGTTAGTCAAGACCTCAGTCTTCAATACTATAAAAACCTTATAATTATAAAGTTATCAATGTTTCATATAATACATCTATATTCATTGACAATAGCCACCCATGTATTATTTGTGAATAGTTTATTAGTTTATTGTGAATAATAGTTTAAACTATTTTAATATTATAAAATGATAGAAAATGTACAAAATAAAAAAGTAGAGTCAAATGATTTACTACCATTCAGGTCAAGAAATTGGACATTGGTAGCAACCAAAATACACATTGTATTCCTTCTCCAAAAATAACCACTTTCTTGACTTCCACGGTAACCACTTCCTTGCATTTCTTTATAGTTTCACCATCCAATATGAATCACTAAACACTATAATTTTGTTTCAACTTGCTTTCTAAATAAAAGTGGAATTGTACATATGTATTCTTTTGTGTATGGTTTCTGTAGCTCACTTTATGTTTTGGGGATTCATCTATACAGTTTCTGTAGATTGTTCATTATCATTGCTTTTTAGTACCCCCTTATAACCATAATTTGTTTCTCCTATTACTAAGATAAATTTATGATTTTCTTCTTATGAATAGTACATACACTTTTCTCCTGAAACATGTATTTGTGTTTTAGTTGAGAAGATATTTAGTTGGATAATTCCTGAATCATAGGGTTTATGTATCTTCTATTTTCTTAAACAATGCCCAAGTGTTATGTAAAATGGTTGTAACAATTTACCCATCCTGTAGCAGTGCGTGAGTTTCTATTGTTCCATATTCTCTTAAACACTTTGTATTGTTAGTCCTCTTAATTTTTTCCACTCTGTTGGATGGGTACTATTATCTCTATGTGATTTTAATTTGCATTTTCCTGATGATTAATAAAGTTGATCATCTTTTCATAAATTTATTGTCTTCTCTTAATTAATGAACAGTATTTTCTCTCTTTTAATAGTATCATATGAAAAAAGTTTGTAATTTTAATGTAGTCTAATTCATCTATTTCTTTTATAATTAATTCTTTTTGTGTCCTAAAACGTCTTTTCCAATCCAGATACCATTGTAGTTATTTTATTATGTTGTCCATTGGAAGCCTTATCATTTTGCCCTTCACACTTCAATCTGAAATCCTTCTGGGATTATAAATAGTATAATTATAGTGTGTATATCATAAGAAGTACTTGTCAAGTTTTATCTTTTCTATGTAGGTATTTAATCAACTAAGCATCATTTATTGTATTTCCTTACTATCTTTCCCTATCTGCAATGATACCATTGCCACATATCAAGTCGTCATTTTAAGTGTAGATATATTCCTGGGTTTCTTAACATATTTCATTGGTCTATTTATCACTTCTTTCACAGAAACCATAATCTCTTATAAATATCAAAATCTTGATTTTCAGTTTAGGAATAATTTTAATCAAATATTTACTTTTTAAAGAAGTTTAATTATACTTTACTGTATATTTATTTAAATGTTTATTTATTTAAATATATTGACTGTGTTTTATTGCCAAAGAAAGTCTTGAAGTTTTTTCCATCCTTGGCAACTCACAAATAAAAAAATCTACGCATAAGTATCCATGGCTAGCTTTTCTAGTTATCAACAAAAGGATTGGTTCTATTCTAACAATACAAAAAATGCAGGGTTTTGCATATAGGTCATATAAAAAGATTTTGAAACCATGCATATTTATATTACATATATTTTATATTACATACATTACATATATTTTACATATATGTTCTATTTTTACATATATTGTATGTGTATATTTTACCTATGTTACATATATTTTATGTCATATATATATATATATATATATACACACATACATATAAAAGAGATATTTTAATGTTCAGGATACTTCAGACACTATTAGTAAGAACTATAATTTTTTAAATCTCAGCTGACTGTTTTTGGCTTACAATCTCATGCTTTTCTTTTCTTGTTACAGTTCTCTACCACTTTCCCGTCCATAGAAAAAATAGTCTTCTTAAAAAATAACAACAGCAAAAAAAACCTCAAAAGTCTGCTTGCTGGCTTATCTTAAGGGACAGTACCTAATACCGATAATATTTGTATAGAAGTAAAGAAACAGCAAGATGAGTGCTATGTTTAAATACACCTCTTTCAGTTAATATTAGAATATTAGGTGCTTCTTGTTTTGATTTAGAAAATTGTGATGGGGGCATAAAAAGCTTTTTTGTAAACTTAACTATGAGTTGTTGAGCCCTTCAAAGTTTTTTTCTGTCACACACACACATGTAAGTACTGTGAATTTGGTGGTTTGACTTCAATGCCATGCTCCATGATTTCTATTTCAGCCCTCTTACGCAGATTCACTGCACTCAGCCTACTGTATTCTGTAAGCCCCAGCATTTACCCTTAATGTCTGATCCAATTCTATGCACCTCCAGCCCTTTCCTTACCATTGCACTGTTAGCAAAGTATACTTGACATGGTAAGAACATCCTGGCAATACTTGTGCTCTTGTATCAGATACAAGTCTGAACCTTTGGTCTTTGATTCTTACTGTGACTACAATTACATGTATAGCAACTAAAAGAAATATAAAAGTAGGTAGCACCTACCTGCCTCTATAAACTCCCTCTTCACTTTTAAAATTCTCTACCTCTATTGTATTGAGTTGGTAAATCACATTATTGACTGTAGTAAATTTTTATCTGAGATATGAACAAATTAGACTCTGAGTATGTCCCAGATGTGATCTTCCTTATGCAAATGAGTGTATTTTATGTTATCTGGCTTAGCTGATCTTCAACCTTTCTGCTTTTACTGGATGTTTGAGGTTGCTAGGTAGTTGGTATCTGGATAAGTGAAGTATTAACATCCATATTGTAGGGTTCTGGAAACAATCTGAATTCCAAGCCAAGTAAACAATACAGAATTAGTAGATATTCTGAGTCACAAAGTGAGTTTCAAGGAGAAGTAATTTATATTAAAATATGTGATTATAAAATCAATTCCTTGGCAATTTTTTGTATCAGTGCTTTGAAAAGATTTGATACCATAACAAAGTCTGCTCCTAACAATCTTTCAAAATGCACTTAGTCTTTAGAAAACATTTAGTATTTTTAAAAAAGTAAATAGAGTATAATAGTTTTAAGCATAAATCTATCAAAATTAAAACAAATATTTTCTTTTATCAGAAGAAAAGTCCTGAGTTAATCTGAATTTAACACACCTCAAACAACATTCATATTTGGCATCACTGGATTTTATTTCTCAAATTTTAGCTAGATATCCAAAGGTGAACTGAAAGCAGAATAACACATCCCTTCTATGTCTATATGAGGAAATTTGAAAACGATTAGACCTCAGAGTTTTCAAACATAGGTTTTTGGGAAGTAAGAACCCTACATACACACGTACAAAACATGCTGGCTTATTTAAACGAAGTCTATCAATTTCTACTAATGACTTAGTTTGATGTAAGGACAATCTATTTCACGTCATCTTCTGACTAAAGCTCAATTTCTTATATGTGGGGTTATTTGTTTAAAGAATTATCAAGAGATTGGTATGTTGCTTTCAGGGTTTGAATAGAAGTCAACTATTCTAATGTTATTGCTGAGAACTGGTAATTATTTTAATTTGGTCAGAAACTAGGGTTTGGAAAAAATGTCTATGCTTATCTCCTTGAAAGCTGCATAGATCTAGGCCTGTTGTGATATGAAGAAAGTCCATTTTAGCTAAAAGAAAGTTTGTCATTTCAGAAAGGTCCATTTAAAAATCACAATTTCCCCACTTACAAGTTTTGTTACTTTAGGACATTTACTTCTAAAGTTTCAGTTTTCTGCATTGTAATGTAGGTTGTTATGACCAATATCATAGAAAAAGCATACAGCAAAATGCTTTAAGTGGAGAAGAAGCAAGGATGTCTCATTCACAGGTGAATTTATTAAACGTGTTTGAGAATGAGCTGTGCATCTAGGGGAGATTCTAAAGGATACTAAAAGCTACCTCGTTAGATACAGTAGAAACTAGATAGTTCCTGTTTGTGGTAGCAGCAATAAGCCTCACAAAGCATGCCATTTACTTCCTTTTATTTAAATGGCATCTTGCAGTTAGGTAGAGACTTGTGATTATTTCCAGACAATGAGGTGTAAATGGTGGTGACCTATGTGACTTCATAGCTGGAGCTGTGAAAATCGGTAAAAGATTCTCCAGTTCCTTAGTTCCTCTTTTTCCTGCCATAGTAAATAAAATTATTTAGTTTCAGATAGTGCAGCTACAGGATGGTGGAACCTCCATCAGCCTAGGTCCCTGTCTGACAATGTGAAATAGAGTGTCCCATCAAACTTCTGCGAACATGTAACATGAACAAAAAAAAATGAACCTTTGCTCTGTTAATCCATCAGGGTTTAAGCCTTAATCTATTACCGTGGCATACGTATAGGCAAAGTATTGCCTATCATGAGCAATACTTTGGTTTAGAGTGGCCACATTTTCATATATATTTTCCCTTATGAGTTGCCAAATTTATTGGATTTTGTTAAGAATTAGAATTAAATGCACTCAGATTCCTAGATGAAGAACATTCTGAAATTGTTATTAAGGATCATCGTAGAAAGAGCTTTGATATAACATGAACATGTTCAAGGACAGTGAGCATGAGGGATAAGATCAGTAAATCTAAGTATAGCATTGAAACACATACACTCACACTGACAAAATAGAATGATTACCAAAATTGACAATAATTATATTTTGAGCTTGCATAGAATTTTGCAAAGTACCAATTCACTACTCATCTTCACGTGAAGTTCAGGATCCATGTGATGCTGAACTCAGTAGAAGATATATCTAAGAACAACATATTTAACTGTAAGGGGACTTGACCTTCAGTTGTAAGCAGTTAAAATCCTCTTTATGAAAGCAAAAAGGACACTCAAAATACCCAAACTATTATATAAGATTTTTATTACAATCTAAAGGCTTCAAAATTGTCTACAAACATTAACTGAACATGCCTATGATGGTCAAGAAAATGTAGAGGATAGTAACTAGTTCACCTCAAGATAACTAAGGAGTGAACAGACTTTATATTTCTAGAAATTACACCCACTGAGTCTTCAGTTGCGATTACAAATATTCATAGCATAGAGGATAAGAACACAGTTGGCCCTCTGTATCTGCAAGTTCCATGTCTACAGATCCAACCAACCATGAATTGAAAATATTAAAATAAATAAAAATAAAATAAAAATTAATACAAATAGTAATAATACAGTATAACAAATATTTACATGACATTTATATTGTGTTAGGCATTATAAGTAATCTAAAAATGATTTAAAATATGCAGGAGGATGTGTGTGAGTTATATGCAAATACTATTCCATTTTATATAAGGACTTGAGCATCTGCAGATTTTGGTATACATGGTAGGTGAGGGGGTCCTATAACCCTTGAATGCCAAGGGATGGCTGTATTAACGTTTGCATCAGAGAAACCTGATCTCAAATCCCAGCCCTAACCCCTTATTTTTGATGTGGTCTTGGACAAGTTTACCTGTTTGTAAATGAGAATAATCATTTCTTGAAAGGTAATTTAAGAATTAAATGGCAATGTAGGCAAACCATGTAACACATTGATTGACCCATTATAGGCAAATAATAAATGTAATATTTCATCCTTTCTCTTTTAACCATTTATTTCATTATGAGAGGTAATGAGTCCACTTCTGAGGTTGTGAACAATTAAAACTGATGTTGTCATTATAGCTATCAGGTAATCCTTAATTGGTACTGCCCTGAATGTACCTGTGGACTATGCATTTAACAAATAGCATTATTTTGGAGCCTACCAAGTTTTGCCACTGTTCTTCTTATATCTTTATATCTAAACTCAGAGCTTCTGAACCAAAAGGAATCCCTTTCTGTTTGCTGAGAATTAAGATAGACCCCTGATTTGATAGGATCAGTGTATCTGCCAGGATATTTTAAAAACTGTCACTGCAAATGTCTTTGTACAACTCTTCTTTTATCTAAAAATTATTTGGGCTCCCCACAAAAATAGAAGAATCCTCAAAATCTAATTCTTTTTGTGCTATATTGCTATTACAGCGATACAAACTAAATTTCTTCTGTTAAAGTTTATAGAAAGCCATTGTTTTAGACTAGCCTCCTGACTTGGGCCTGGGTAAGCAAAAACAAATCAAAATAGAGTCATTTATACTAGGCAAAGCAGTTACATTCCCAAATAGATCAATTTTCCCAGAAAACAGGAGATTCAATCAGAATCAGCTCAGTCTACCTGAGTTTTTTCTACCTCAGTCAGCACTAAGGAAGTCCCTTCTGCTTTAACCCTTACAAGAAACGTGGCCCATAGTAAGCTGACGTTAACCAATCCGCTTAAGAAAAAAATTTGCTCTTTGTTCCCACCTTACAAAACCAATCATTCTGTCATTCTCAACAGAATACTTTCTATATGATAGAACAAGGTGTGACTTAATATTAGGATTGCAAATGAAAGCCAAATAGATCTTTAACTAAATTTGTTTTGTCATTTGACAAATTGTGTCATTTGACAATCCCATTCCTAAAGTTATGTTTTCAAGGTTGGTTAGGATGCTGGGATGAAAGAAAAAAGCATTGGTTTTTATTTTTTTTATTTTATTTTTTTTATAGAAACCATCTATTTTAAGTAACAATATATTAGGTAACATAACAATGGCATTTTGTTTCAAGTGCTGGGAATGTTTGAAGGCTATGTATACTGTAATTGCATTATATTTTTATTTGAAGAGAAATTCTTGATTTCTTCTTTGTCTGGGGCAAAAGTCTAGTGCCCCTATGCCTATTCTCATGAAAATCAGTTTTTCTTTTGTTTTCTATAGTCTCTGTGACATAGATCAAATTTAAAAGCTTTTTAATATAAAAATTTCACATTATTGATAAAGATTACAAATTCATGTTAATTTATAGAGAAGAATTGTAATTTGCGTCTCTTGTTTGTGGCCTCCTGTCTAATCACACAACCTCTTTGGACAACCTCAAACTCCTGTTTTTCCTTCCAATACATTATAATTCTCTACTATAGTTCTTTACTCCCTCTATAAATAGCAACCAAATCTCTTGGTAAGCAAAACTGACCCCAGAGGTCATCTATTCAGACATTTATTTTTGCACATACTGAAACTGAGACATAGACCATAACCATATCCAAAGACCAGTAGTCAGAGAGGCACAAATCTGGGATTTGAACTATTTTTGCTTTTAGAGTAAGAAACAGAAAGCTTTTCCCCTGTGATTGTATTTTTATTAATAGGACTCAATATCATTTGAAAGGTTTAATTTATTGGGACTGAGGATTAAGTACTGAAATGTGTTGAATAGGCAGTAAATGAGATATTATGACTCTCCCTCATACTTGGTGTCCTCTGCCTTCCATGCCCACCCTAGGAATGTGGAAGAATGAGGACAGTAAATGCTATACACTCCTAAATAACCTCATAAAATATCCAGGTAGATCCTTGTTTTGTATACTCTAAGTTGAACTTGGTAAGAAATATAGCACTGGGCTAACTCAACAATAAAGGCTTGTTATAATGCAGTATGGGCCCAAATGATAACAAAGATTCCTAATTTGCTTCATGTAAAATGTTATGCACAATTAGCTGAGTACAGAGAAAGTGTCTGTTCAACCAAATAAGCCCATACCCGTCTTACTTCTTAAGAAAAACCATTTGAATATTCAAAGGTTGTTTCTCAAGATAATGCTTTCGCAGAGACTCTAACATTTGGCAAATTTTATGAGACACTATTCTGGAGAGATGTCCCTAATTTAGCCCTCAAATATCAATGCTGCTTGAAATTCTATTTTTCTGATTCTCAAAGCTAAATTGTCAATGTAGAATTCTGAACCTTTGGGAAATGTTTCTGAAAGAAGACAATTTTCTGACTTGAAGGTGGATCTGAGTCTATATTTATAGCATGGGATGTATCACTTCTATAAGAGGCTGTAAAAAAATAACCATTGTAAAAATATAACCATTTGCTTATATTTTAAATATTTTAAAATCCTCTTTTGCAAGTAAAGTATTTCCCAATATTAAAAAACCAGATATTCATTAGTAATAAGGCAAACTACATAAATGAATTTGCTGTTGGCAATGGAATATTTTATTTAAATCTGCTAATGCACTGTGACTATTTCATACAGAAATAGTACATACAGGCTGGGTGCAGTGGCTTACGCCTGTAATCCCAGCACTTTTGGAGGCCAAGGCAGGTGGATCACGAGGTCAGGAGTTTGAGACCAGCCTGGCCAACATGGTGAAACCCCATCTCTATTAAAAATACAAAAATTAGCTGGGCGTGGTGGCGGGAACCTTCCAGTTACTTGGGAGGCTGAAGCAGGAGAATCTCTTGAACCTGGGAGTCAGAGGTTGCAGTGAGCTGAGATTGCACCACTGCACTCCAGCCTGTGTAACAGAGCAAGACTCTATCTCAGGGAAAAATGAAATAGTACATACAGTAAAATAAAATGTTCTTTTCCCTGCCCTGAGGATCCTTTTGTAGTAGATTATTTTTCTTCTTCACTGTCTTTTCACTTCCATTTACCACTCTAACCAATATAATCTGTAAAAACATGGTACAGCTTAAAATGTCAGGCAAATGTAAATGTAAAGTCAGTTATATTTATTAGATTATCTATCTTGGATTTTATCACTGATAAATTATGCTTTTGAGTTCTAATAAACATTATCACATTTCTGCTTTATTTGATCTGGTTCTATCATACAGCGAGGATACTGTAGTTGAGCCTTTACTTTACACTTCGCTCTGGGAAATGTGACTTTTTCTTGCTTCCTTTTTGCCCCAAGATCCTTATTCTGGTCACTTAGGAGCTGCAGTCCTAATCGCTTGCAATAATAAGATATATTTGCTCTGAGCCTCATTTCCAAAATCTGGGTCCTTTACTGTTTTCAACATTCAGGGAATGTCTTGGCTGCCTCCCTGACAGCCTTAAGAGCTTTACTTGTTAAACCAAATTCCAGAATCTCCTGGCTGGGACTGCATGTGCTTTGTGTTGCCCGTGGGCAACACCTTGATAGTTCTATTTCTCAACCCTTCCATGTAATAGTGTGTTAAATTGCACAAAGATTTTAGTACGGTGACATTTCAGATGTCTGAGCTGCTGATTTTCTGCAATAAAATCTGTGGTAGCACAAAGAAATGATAAGTATCTGAAGTAATGAATATGTTAATTAGCCTGATGTGCTCATTCCACAATGTATACATGCATGGAAATATCACATTGTACTCTATATACAATCATTACTTGTCAATTAAAAATAAAATAAAATTTTAAAAGAAGAAATATGTGGTGGTGGAAAGCAAGTGATACATTTGGGAAGTAGAAATGTTCCTCTTTAAAATTTCCTTTTTTGTTAAAGAATAAATCATAAGTGTGCTAATAACTCTTTATTAAGCCCTATCCTATGTAGCTGTTAGACATGCCATGCTTACAAGCACATAGTACGTTCTGTGTCCTTGTATTTTAACTGCGATATCTGTACTGAATGTGCTCCCAGGCATGTCCCAGCTCTTCATTGCTTTTACCTGTTTAGAAAAGTTTTAAGTCATTAGCCAATTGGGTTTTAGTTTAGATTGTGAGGTCTGGCTTCAGCCAACAGAGATCAGGCACGGCAGTAAGGACAACCCCAAATGAATAAGGGATAAATATGTCTGTTTTCCTTTGTTCATTGTCCTCTCATGGCAAGATGACTAGCGAGAATACCCTTCCTACAGTACTAGAAGTAAAAATTGCATTGCTGAAAAATCCTTTGTCTCAGTGCTGGTTTTCGTTGTGGCACCAAGCATCTGTTTCCAACATACGTTATTCTTTTTTTGATATTTCCATGGAGGATTTTTTTAAAAGAAGCACTTATAGGCTTTTTAGAAAATGAGCCTCCTCACCCTCCATCACCATCTGCAGCAGGTGCCCAGATATAGAGGAGGGGTCTAGTAATGAAGAAGGCTGCAGAGGGTCCTGTCACTCCTTCCTGGAAGTATGCTTTAGTCCTAGTCCATTGATGTCTCTCACACACAGGTCCATAGACTCCCCATCCCTTCCTCTTCCCTTCAGTACTTTGCTACTGATTTCAACACAGAATGTCAAAGAAATATCTAAAGATTACTCAAACTGTTCTTGCACTATCTGAAGAAAGTTTTCTTCCCTTATTATGGAAGATTTTACACAGATATGATGACATGTATGAAAGTTGTAATAGATTATAGTGAAATGACCACTTGTCTATGTACCACATGGTTTGAAATAATAGATTTTTTTCATTATCTGGCAATAAAATTCATAACAAACTTACATACACACAATTTTTAAAATCAGTAAAATTAACTGGAATAAAAAAGGATATATGAAAAGAATGCAAAGTATAATAAAATGTACTTCAATATGTAAATATTTGGGCACATGTATTCTGGAAATCTCATGAAGCAGTTAAATTTCTTTTAAAATACTGACAATTTGTTTTGATATGGAAGATGTATAGATCAAAGTCCATTTTATATGGAAATGGAGTTAGGGACAGACACTCAAATTAGTAAATAAAAGCCTGGGGTAGATAAATAATTACAAACCAAATTTATTAGTGTAAGGCAAAGGAAATGACAAAAGAGCAGGTGAAGACAACACATCAAGGCAAGTTACAGATTGCTAAAATGGAGAAAAGGAGGAAGAATAATAGTCTCTTAAGTGATCATCTAAGCTATATTTAAAGTTATAGTGGCAAAATTATTCCCTTTCTATAGCACAGGATGCTATCATTAGTGTACTGTATCCTGAAACCCTTTTCAATTGCATATGTATTTAGAAATGATAGGCTATATTGAGTAGACAGTGTAAGATGTGCAGAGTAAAACTGAATAGTTTCAAGATATTGTCTTTATTCCATTTAAGCTTCCCTCTCAACAAAATCTCCTATTTTGCTGAAATTTGAGAGTAATTTCTCATAGAAATTCAATGTTATTATATATTAAAACTCGGTATTATTTTGTATTAAAATACTACCAATTCCTGTTTGTAAGGTTTAGTTCAGCAAGATATTTTGAGGTCCAATAATGCCAATCATGCACTTCTAATCGTGACCAAAGTGACCCAGAAGAGGACAGTATTAGAGTTCTCCACAGACAAAGAACCAAGAGAGAGGAAGACATGTTTATTGTAAGATATTGGCAAACATAATTATGATGGTTAAGAAGTCTCACAACTTACCATTTTGCAAGCTAGAAACTCAGGTAAGCTGGTGGTGCAGTTGGAAGGCCAGAGAGCCAATGGTGTAGATTCCAGTACAGGTCTAAAAGCTTGGGAACCAGGAGCTCTTTGGTTATAAGATGTATGTTCCAGTTTAAGCAGTCAGGCCAAGAGCAAATTAAATCTGCTTCTACCTTTTTGTTCTACTCAGGCTCTCAATAAATTGAGTGATGCCTACTACCACTGGAGAGGACTATTTGCTTTACTCAGTCCACCAGTTCAAATGCTAGTCTCTTCCAGAATACTCTCCACACTCCTAGGAATAATGTTTAACCAGCTATCCAGGCATTCTATAGCCTGGTAAAGCCAACACATAAAATAGCCACTGAAAGAGTGTTACCACCTCAGTTAAGAACTCTTGATTCCCCAGTGTACCCTTCCCAATTGTAGATGCCTGCTTCTCCACCAATGGCTAACTTGGATTTCATGTTTGTAACCCATTTGGTTTTCATTTACTTTTAATAGGTATGCATGCATTTCTAAGAGTATAGTTTTGAATATTTATGAAGTTTATATCTATGTAATATCATTGCATTTGTGAGGATCATCCATGTAGCTAAGTGATGTCAAATGACAGTTTTCCATTGAATAAATAGAATATTCATATATCTATTCTCCAGAATGAGTATTTTGATTATTCCCAGGCTTTGGGTTTTTTTCCTAATACCATAAAAGCATTACTATTAACATTTCTTTATGTGTTTCCTCATGGTCGTGCATAAGAGCTTTTCTACAGTGTGTGTGTTTGTGTGTGTATACATATATAATATATGTATACTATATATGTATATATATAGTACTATATATATACTATAATATATATAGTATAATATATATATTATATATACTATATATAGTACTATATATAGTATATGTTATGTATACATATATAGTATATATATACTATATATAGTATATATATAGTACATATATAGTGTATATATATAGTATATAGTATACATATATAGTATATATATGTATACTATATACTATATATATTCTCCATATATATCTATATGGAGAATAGATATATGAATATTCTATTTATTCAATGGAAACTGACATCACTATATGTATATATAGTATACATATAGGATACATATAGTATATGTACTATATATGTATACTATACACTATATATAGCATATATATACACTATATATATATAAAATATATGTATACTATATATAAACACACATACCCTAGAAAAGCTCTTATGCATGACCATGAGGAAACACATAAAGAAATGTTAATAGTAATACTTCTGTGGCATTAGGAAAAAAAATGCCATAAAAGTATTACCAAAAAGTATATTTTATATATATATATTTATATATTTAGTATATATATTTAGTGTATTATATATATATATGAGTAGAATCCATGGGCTATTGAGTATACTTATGTTTAATTTTTGTAGATAATATCAACTGCCTTTTCAAAGTGATCATACTAATTTACTGTTGCATCATTTGTTTATATGTCTCAATTGCTGTACATCTTATCTTCCCCAATACTTGGTATTATGAAACTTTAAAAAACAATTTATTTATAGAGATAGGGTCTCACCATGTTGCACAGGCTGGGGTGCAGTGGCTATTCACAGTGTGATTATAGCTTGCTGTAGCCTCAAACTCCTGAGCTCAAGTGATCCTCCTGTCTCAGCCTCCCAAGAAGCTGAGATTGCATGTATGTGCCACTGTACATGCTCCCTGTATTGTAAAACTTTTATCTTTGATAATATGTGAGTATGAAATTGCATTTTTTTAATATTCACTTTTCTGTGTCCTAATTATATTGAATGCCTTTAAAATGAGTATGAACTTCTTGAGTTTTGCCTTTTGTGAAATGCTCGTTTATAGATTTTGCTCATTTTTATGTTGGATTATTTGTCTTTTTTCTTGCTTCCTTTCAGTTATATGTACGTTTTGACTATGTATGCTTTTTTTAAAAATGCATTACAAATATATTCTATTAGGTTTTGGCTTTTTTCACTTACCTTGTTGTGTCTTTTGATAGACAGAAAATTCCAATTTTATTTAGTAAAATTGATCAAACATTAAGAAAAGGATTGCATTGTTTGTGTCTTGAATAGGAAATCATTTTTTTTTTTCTGCAAGGTGATAAATCTGTCCTTCAATTTTTACTAAAGTTTTAAAATTTTGACTTTCCTATTTAAATCATGAATCCATCAAGAATTGATTTTTGTACCTGGTATAAAGTAATCAATTATTCTTTCAGCAATTACTGAATAGGATTCTTATCCCTTCTGATAAGCAATTCATCACTGTCATATTAAGATGCCACACATGAATGGATTTGTATGTCTGTTTTCTATTCAATTGCATTAGTCTATCTACCTCTATAACAATGCCACACATTTTAAATACTGGAGCTTTTTAATGCATATTGATATTTTCTAAGTTTTTCAAATATTCTACCTGAGGACTATCATAGTGAATTTCAGACCTTTGCTTTTCTCTGTGTATTTTAGAATCTGCCTTTCAAGCTCCATGCTAATATTTTAAAAATTAAGTTCTATTTAACAAATTTTCAGATTTATTCAGTTATGTTAGATAGTATTTTGTTCCTAATCATACTTAGAATTATGTCTCTTTTAATGTATTAAATATTATATACAATGTATTTAATACAATATGATAGTATTATAATACTATAATATAATAGTGAAATGGATCAGGGTCAATGTTCTTGTTGTCTGAGGTGTTATCCAAGCTCACTGTCTCACAACCAAGAGAACTGAGCATGGGCACAAAGGTTAAGGTTGGAGGGAAAGTTTAATAAGCAAAAGAAGAAAGCTCTCTGCAGAAGAAAAGGAGTCCAAGTGGGTTGCCACTTTTACTGTTGAGTTTAAAAGTTTTTATAAGAAACTCCTCTCATCTCTGTACCTGTTTGAGTAACTTTTCTTATCTGTAAAGCTGTCTGCATAACTCCCTCTTATCTATGTAGTTGTGAGTATGTCTCTAGGTAAACACAAAGTGCAGCTTCTTTTGTTTGTATAATTGTGGGTTTGTTTTAGGTAAGCCCCCTACTTCCCTCCCCATGCAAGCTCCTGTGGAGCCCACCATGTACATGTCTGAAAAGTGGGGAAAACTTTTTCCTGTGAGCCTGCTAATCACACAAAAGAACAAAAAGTTTCTATGCTAGATCCTATCTGCGCATCTGCGGTCTGAGTTTTCCCCTGGCTGCTCTGTTTTTGCCTGTAGCTGTGATTATTCAGGCAAGCTGCTTCTCCAAGGTCTAGCCTTAGCTGTCTACCTAGCTAATTTTTCCTCTTCTTCTCCCTCAATAGTATTATATTAAATACACTAACTATATTTTGGTTGATTTTAGTATCTGAAGTATCTGTGGGTCTGATTCTTTGTTTCCATAGACCTATACTCGTTTCTTTTTTCCCTTACTCTTCTTTGCACAGATCTAGGATGGGATACAGCCTTGTCCCATCACAAAGCAGGAGAAACAAGAAGTTTCACTGTAACTTCTCAGCTCCTGTACCAGCATTTCATGGTGTATTTTCCAGATTTCATTTTGGATAATTGGACATTCTTGGTCACATTTATATGTGCCATTATAATTTCAAAATTACATATCATTAGATATTTTTTCTTTCTCTTCTTTACAGTGAGATAGCAGTGGTTAAGACCATACAGTATATCATAAGGTCTGATATGGTTGGCTGTGTCCCTATCCAAATCTCATCTTGAATTGTAGCTACCATAATCCCCATATGTCATGGGAAGGACCTGGTAGGAGTAACTGTATCATGGGAGTGGGTTTTTTCCATGATGTTACCATGATAGTGAATAAGTCTCACAAGATCTGATGGTTTTATAAAGGACAATTCCCCTGCACACACTCTCTTGCCTGCCTCCAAGTAAGATGTGCCTTTGTACCTCCTTTGCCTTTCACCATGATTGTGAGGCCTCCCCAGCCATGTGGAACCATGAGTCCATTAAACTTCTTTTTCTTTATAAATTATCCAGTTTCAAATCTTTCTTCATAGCAGTATGAAAATGGGCTAATACACTGCCTAAGTTCAAACATGGACTTTACCTATTTCTAGCTCTGTGATGTAAACTTTGCCTATCTGAGCCTCTGTTTCTCAGCATTGTGTTAGTACAAAATTAGTTCAATGGTATAATTGGATGGCCGAAAGTATTAAATGAATGAATGCATGTAAAGCTCCTACCTTAGAATCTAATACATAGTAACAGTTCAATAAATACTCATTATCATGAGCTCTGTGTTATTCCTCAAAGCTTCAGCACTGAGTCCTTCAGAAACTTGGTATCAACAGGTTGTGGATTGATTGACAGGTACAGTATGTATGACTGTGGATGACTGGTACAAGTAACCTACTCCAGAAAGTAAAGAGAAGGTATGATGGGAAAAAGTCTCAATACATATAGTACAGGCAAAAGAGGAGTACACTTAGCCAGCAAAATACACAGCAGAGTGTGAAGGCTGCCTCTCAATAGGCAGTTCTGCTCACATGCTACAGTATATCTTCTACATTTGCAGATTTGTTGGATCAGGGCAGTGGAGAATGTAGCAAGGAGAAAGAGAATCATTAGGTTCTCTGGAAAGTATTTACATTGTTATGGTGATTTCCACTGTGCTTTATTATTAGGTTCAATCTCCAAAGATGAATGATCCTAATTAATTTTTTCTTCCCTTCCAGAGAAATATATTTACTCAAAGTATTTTCAGTAATGGAGCCAGATAAACATCTTTGGAAATGTGAACAGAAAGATGAACAAATCCAAGGCTTAGGTCATTTTGTTGAGAGACTGTGTATGATTTAAATGTGATGAAGAAATGCCCATTTTTCTCACTCTATATGTAAACATTTTAGATAAAATTGTTACCAAAATGCCAGGAGTCTAGTCTAGGTCCTGCCCCTTGCTGCATAGAATGTCAATCACTGAAACAACAAGTATTGCCAGGGAGGAAGTCTTTATTTGGGTATGCAGGTGAAGAGAATAGATCAGTCTCAAATCCATAGCCTCAATCAATTAAAATTAGGGATTTATACAGCAGGGGAAAAAATGTAACTACATGCAGGAACACAGGAATTAGGGAGGAATAAGGAAGATGAGTTGGCCAACAGGAAGCAGTGGTCACTTAGGCAATTATGATGAGTGAGGGGTCTGACATCTTATTGTCCAAATGTGGTGATCTGGTAAGTTTTACTTCCTTGATACTGTTAGAGAGTCCTGATGGTTGCTTTTCAGAAAAAGGAAATCAGATATGACAGATGTAATTTCTTAAGTTTTAAGACTGGGAGGGTCAATTTCTATGTTTATTTAAGGAAACCCCATAAATATCAGTTCTGTAAGACAATTGAGTCAGTTTCAAAATTAAACGTGAAAATGTAATTTTAAAAAATTTTGAGGATATCTTTCTCCTGATATCCTCTGTCTTTTTGTTCTCTAGGAGCTACTTTCCTTGTCACTACCCATTTCCTATGGTGTTTTAATACTGTAAGTCCCCCAAAAAGCAACAAGAATTTCATAGCACTCACTTACATTCAACAATCAACTTAAATGATAATTTTATTAGGGATTATCATATGCTACTACTGTTAAAATATTTGCTAACTCATTGAATTAGACTTCTCAATATAAAATTATTCTGAGTCTACTAATTAGTCAAGGTAATATATTTAATACATTAAATTACTTTTACTTAGTTTATTACTATTTTTTTCTGAGTAATACATTATTATGTATATTTTTATTTTGCTTTCACTGGTCAGTTGTTTTAGTGCTAAAATTTTTGCTAACCTATTCTTTTTTCTTCTACTTCAAGTTCTGTGATACATGTGCAGAACATGCAGGTTCATTTCATAGGTATACATGTGCCATGGTGGTTTGCTGCATAATGACTCAGATTATTATACCTGAACAATTTTTAAATCAATTTTTAAAAAATTCTTTGCAACTCCTTAAACATCTATTTAAATTTCCAGTCTTAAGCTTCCTGCTCTGGTTCTTACTTTATATATACATTCTGCACATGTTGCAAAAAGACTTGCAAAATAAGAGTTTTTTAAAGAAGTTTTGTTTGTGAAATAACAATAGAGAAGGCTAATTTTGGAGCAGTCAATTGCCCAATTGTGTGTCCGTGTCAGCTTCTTACTTTCTCTCCCACTAACTTGACTGTTTGGATTGTGATGATGTATTTCTGTGCCCCCAAATTAGAGGGAAAGGCCTTTTTGATTCTTCTTCCTGGACAAAAACTTGATCTGCACCTTTTGCCAGAATCCAGGTTTATATTCCAAGGGGTCTGGGACCTAGTAAGGAAGAGACAGCATCCTTTAACTCACTTTTCTCTTAAAAGTCATTCTTGTATTTGAAGACTTTTAAATAAATAATCTATTTTGATTAAATTATTCAAACTACATTTATTAGCAAGAATAGGAGAACTTACTATTCAATGAAATATATAATTGTTATTAACTAAATATATTGCTCTTTATTGATATAAATATTTACATTATGTGTTAATCTTGAGGTTGCAAAAAGGTTGCTAGAGAAAATAGACTGGCAGTAGGATACAGAAATTTATTAGGGCAATTTCATGTTGCATATAGCTCACAAGTATATTCCAATGATATCTCTGGGGTGTTGCCTGCAGTTTTCATTTCATACCTAAATAGAAATTTTAACAAGATTGATCCTGTTTATTCAGTATCAGTTTGTGATACTCGTCCCTCATGCATTACACTCAGAGTTTACCTGTACAAAGAAAATACCATTGTAATATTTTCCCAAGAAACCCCATGTGTTAAAGTAATCATATGTTTAAAATGTATTTTAAACATATGATTTTACAGTGCACACACATACATGCAAACTTACCTACTGTCTCCAAAACAAAATGTCAGGAAACAATGTATACTTTTACTATTTTAAACATTTATATATATATATATATATATATATATATATATATATATAATTTTATTAATAAATGCTGGTTGACATAAACATTCACGTGTAGGCTTTTGTGTAGACATAGCTTTCAACTCCTTTGGGTGAATACCAAAAAGCACAATTGCTTGGTCATAGGTAAAGGTATATTAATATACCTTGTAAGAAACTACCAAACTGTCTTCCAAAGTGGCTATGCCAGCTTGCATTTCTACTGTCAATAAATGAGAGTACCTGTTGCTCCACATCCTTGTCACCATTTGGTATTGTAATGTTCTAGATTTTAGTCATCCTAATAGGTGTGTAGGATATCTCACTGTTGTTTTAATTTGTATTTACCTGGTGATATATAACGTGGAACATATTTTCATGTAATTACTTGCCACCTGCGTATCTTCTTTGGAAAATTCTCTTTTAAGATTCTGGTCCTTTTTAAAATCAGGTTGTTAAATTTCTTATTTTTGAATTTTGAGAATTCTTTGTATATTTTGGATAAGAGTCCTTTATCAAATATTTTATCCCAGTCTATGGCTTGTCTTTTCATTCTCTTGCCAATGTATTTCATGAAGAGACATTTTTAATTTTAATGAAGTTCAGTGTATCAACTTTTTCGTTTATAAGTTGTGCCCTTGGTGTTATATCTAAAATTGATCATCAAACTCAAGAACTTGGGTTAGATTTTCTCCAGTGTTATCTTCTAGGAGTTTTACAGCTTTTTATTTGACATTTAGGTCTATGATCCATTTTGAGTTTTGAGTTAATTTTTGTGAAGGATATAAGGTCTGTGTCTGAATGCTTTTGTTTTGCCTATGGCTGTCCAGTTTTTCCAGAACCATTTGTTAAAAAGACTAATCTTTTCTCCATTGCATTACCTTTGCTCCTTTGTCAAAGATCACTTGACTATATATTTATGTGACTCTATTTCTTGGTTCTCTATTATGTTCTGTTTATCTGCCTATTCTATTGCCAATACCACACTGTCTCAATTACTATAGTTTTTGGTAGCTTTATTTATAGCAGCTTTCTTTACAGTTGCCAAAATTTGAAAGCAACCAAGATGTTCTTCCATAGGCAAATAAACTGTGGATAAACTGTAGCACATCCAGACAATGGAATAGTCACTTCATCAAATATCAGTGGACAGTCAATCTCACTACACTAAGATGATAAAACTCAATCCAAAACAAAGAAAGCTCTCATTTCATTTTGGTTGTGCACTGTGAAATAATAAAATCACCCTACTGACTCAATATTTTCTCTTTCCAGACCCCAGATTTAAACTAACTTCCTATAGGTTATGGGTGAACTATCTGATGGACCTTCTCATACTTGGAAAAAAATTTATTTACCCAACATTTACAGGTTACTTATAGCTTTGTAAAATTCATGTGAAAAGTTTCTGACATTTGGCTATAAGGCACATAAGGTGAAAAAGAAGTCTGCATAGGAAAAGCCAGAAAGAAAAAGATAAACACTTTACGTTTATATTGAATCCGCTCATTTAGTTATACTGAAGAAGAAAACAGTGATTTGTCTCCTGTGTCTTTTTGAAAGACAAATTGCTGATGCTTTGACAGTACTGGAAGGGCAGGTAGACTCAGTCTATTTCCTGTAAGTTTTGCTAATAGAGAAGATGAAACTGGCACTGCAGATGAAAGTGCTTCTTACAGTTGGGTCACAGTTAGAAATAACAGGATGAACCTGGAAACCATCATTCTCAGCAAACTGACGGAAGAGCAGAAGATCAAACACTGCATGTTCTCACTCATAGGCGGGTGTTGAACAATGAGAACACATGGACACAGGGAGGGGAGCACTACACACTGGGGTCAGTTGGGAGGAAATAGGGGAGGGACGGTGGGGGGTGGGGAGCTGGGGAGAGATAGCAAGGGGAGAGATGCCAGATGTAGGTGATGGGGAGGAAGGCAGCAAATCACACTGCTACGTGTGTACCTATGCAACAATCTTGCATGTTCTTCACATGTACCCCAAAACCTAAAATGCAATAAAATAAATAAATGGGAAAAAAAATGAATTCCCCAAACATAAAAAAAAAAAAAGAAATAACAGTGAAAGGCTACCACACAACTTCCCATCTCACAGCTCACTCAACATTGAAAGCAGGGGGGTTGCTCTCATCATCCTCCTTTTTGTTTTAACTTTTTGAGCTAAAAAGAAAAAACAATGATAATTCTAAATGCCTAAGAGATGAAAAGCTTAAAACCAAGGTTATACTAAGTAGGCTTCATCCAAAATGGACCCATACCACTTTTGATAAAAATTAAAGAAAAAGATTGAAAAAATTTACCCTTGACCACCAATAAGAAGGGGCAGAAATTATGCCACACTGAGTCTTTAACTGTTCAACAAATATCAGCTCTTCTGTAATTATATCTCAGATCAATTTATCTAAAGAAATTAAAGTTTGAGGGTGTGGAAATAAAATAATAACAAAGTGTGTATTGAAATAATTTGCTAATTATGGAACTAGAATATCCAGAATTTTTCTAGGATATTTATACACAGGGTTGTTGGTTTTTTGGTTCTTGTTTTCTTTTTTGTTTGTTTTGTTTTACTTTCTTGCAAAAGTACCATTTTAAGGTTGATATAATGATATTGACTTTCTCATTCTATTCAGCTTGAGTCTAAGAAATATAAATATTATACAATATATGAAATACAGACACATTGCCTTCCACTATAATATAATAAATTTCTTGAGTTTCAGAATCTAAAGTCATACATTTTCAAGGAAATAGGAATGCTTTCCATTCAATTGTATGAAGCTTGTCATAAAATAGAATAGCCTTTCTTATAAATGAAAAAAACAATGCAAACATTAAAAAAAAAACTATATCTCAGGCATTGCAAATTTGCTTTATTTTATTGATTAAATAAACAATGTAAAGCCCAGCCATTTTGTCTGGAAGCTTCCACTACAGACTCCTGTTGCTGAATCTCCTAGCACTGTTGTCTGATGGGGCTCAAAATTGACATAGTATATGTTTTCCTTTTTCTAGCCCTAGCAAAATCCTGCCCTTTCTGGTGACTACAAATGTCCCCTCACCCCTGGAGCACTCCAAGCAGAAATATTCATTCTTTCAATACACTATTTATGGGAGGCTGAATGATGTCCACCCCCCAAAATTTTCTCATCCCATTCCTAGGAACCTGTGAATATGTTAACTTACATGATAAAAGAGACTACACATGTATGAAGCTATGGGTCTTGAGCTAAGGGAGATTATCTTGGGTGATCTGGGTGGGCCCATTGTAATCACGGGGGTCCTTAGAAGAGGGAAGTAGAAAGATAAGAGTTTGAGGAAAAGAAATAATAAGGAGAGAAGCAGAGGTCAGAGAGAAGAAAGGATACTGTTTTTAAAGATGGTGGAAAGGTCTATGGACCAAGAAATGCAAGGTGGCCTCTACAAAGTGGAAAAGGCAAGGCAACAGATTTTCCCCTAGAGCCTCAAGAAGTAGTGCAGTTCTGATGACACCTTCACTTTAGCCTAGTGAAACTGACTTTGAACTTCTGACCACAAGAACTATAACATAATGTTTGTGTTGTTTCAAGCCTCAAAGTATCTGTGACTTGTTACAGCATCAATAGAAAAGTAATGCACCACTACTCATCAATCTTTGTGGCTAAACGCTTTCCCTAGGAGGTTTATGATGTCTGCTTATACAACCATGAACTCCCCGTTTCTTGTCAAAGTCATAGAAGGTGCTGGCACTTGACTCTTCTCTATCTCTTGTTCTGTTTTCATCCTAAAAGTCCCCAACCTTTGGTTCTACTCTGGGTTTTGTCTCCAAGAACTACTACTTTACTCCTCTCTTACATTCCATCAACACTAATCTTGAAACTCATGACTGATCACCCAAATGTCTCTTAATATGTGGGATTCGTGTCCTTCTGCTACAACTATCTGGCCAGTCTTCAGTCTAGAATTAATCTCACTGTCTGCCTTTTCTGCTGTTATATATGATCTGTTGAAAATTGCTAGAATAAAATTCCTCAAACATATAGAGTGCTCAGTACAGATTCATGGTCTTCACACTTAGCCAAATTCTTAAAACTCGCCATGATTCATTTTATGTGGCCAAAACAGAGCTGTGTCTCATTCTCATTAGTGATTGTTTTAAATCTTCACCAACTCTTTTGCACCACCATAAAAACATCACCTTTTTCACTTGTGGCTGATGACTTTAAGTCTCACCTTATAGATAAAATTAAGGTGAGAAAATATGAATTATCTTCATTGAAGTGCTGCCCATAGGACATGTAGGACTCAAGGAAAATAATTTTTTCGCAGGGTCCCTATTTGTAGAAACAATTTGATTTTTAAAGAAAGTATTACTAAATTAATGGACCTAGGTGAATTACATTTCTTTTTTTTTTTTTGAGACAGAGTCTCACTCTGTCACCCAGGTTGGACTGCAGTAGCATGATCTCAGCTCTCTACAACCTCCATCTCCCAGGTTCAAGTGATTCTCCTGCCTCAGCCTCCAGGGTAGCTGAGAATACAAGACCCCCACCACCATGCCTGGCTAATGTTTGTATTTCTAGTACAGATAGGGTTTTACCATATTGGCCAGGCTGGTCTTGAACCCCTGACCTTGTGATCTGCCTGCCTTGGCCTCCCAAAATGCTGAGATAACAGGTGTGAGCCATGTGCCCAGCTGAATTACAGCAATTGTTTATGATGACTTAGAATAGTAGGTAGAGAAGAGACATTTGTGTTTTTATTTATTGTCTATTCAGTACATGTAAAGATTCTTCATAGTGTCCAACAGAATCTCTAGAAAAATGGTTTAGGAACTGTGGCTTCATATTCTTTATCAGATAAGCAATTTCCAGTTAATTCTGTATCTCCCATCATTAGTAAAAGGTAGCAGTACATTACTAATCACAATGTCCATATTAAAGCAATAGGAGGGCCGGGCATGGTGGCTCAGGCCTATAATCCTAGCACTTTGGGAGGCTGAGGTGGGTGGATCAACTGAGGTCAGAAGTTCGAGACTAGCCTGGCCAACATTGCGAAACCCCATCTCTACTGAAAATACAAAAATTAGCCAGGTATGGCAGTGCATGCCTGTAATCCTAGCTACTCAGGAGGCTGAGGCAGAAGAATCGTTTGAACCCAGGAGGTGGAGGTTGCAGTGAGCCGAGATCTCACCACTGCGCTCCAGCCTGGGTGACAGAGTGAATCTCCGTCTCAAAAGAAAAAAAAAAAAAAAAAAAAAAAAAAAAAAAAAAAGAGTAGATCCCTGATATCATGTATTTCATGCATTCACATCGTTATTCATGATGCTATATCATTCATCATGCCACCCATGAATATTAGCTTCCAATGACCCTCTTGAGAGTTCTGACTCTGCTTTGTTGATGATAACCACAAATCCAAGTCTTATCATAATTCATTTTCTGGTCATGTTAAATTTACTATTCAGAATCTTGAATAAATATAGAAAAAGATATTTTCAAATCATGTCTTTTTAAAAATGTTTTAGGCCATAATGAATGCATTCCAAGAACATGATCTCTTACAGCGTGAACCCACCCTGCCTTCCACACACCACTACAGGAGAGGAGGATAAGTGAATGACTCTTGTTTGAAGCAAATAGATCAGTCCACTTCATGCAGGCAATATTTGTTTCTCTCCCAGTACAGCTTAAGACCAACTGAGGGAAACACAATGTCACCATATCAATGAGAGGCAAGAGAAGAGTTGACTGGCAGCACCTTTTGGTATTTAGGAGCAATGGTCATAAAAGCCTTTAGAGAAGGTAGGTGTAGCCATTTCCCAAGGACTTCTTGAACAAGGCACAGAGCCTGTAAAGAAGGTAAGGTGACTTCGCTGAGTGCCATAAGTGGAAAGCATATAGGATAAATGATCTCTGCTGTCACCCCCACAGCCATTACCTCAAGCATTTATTCTTTCTTTGTGTTACAAACAATCCAATTATACTCTTTTAGTTATTTTTAAATGTACAATAAGTTATTATTGATTGTAGTCACCCTGTTTTTTTTTCTAAATACAAAAAGAAATATGACAAATATAGTAATATCTACAAAGTTCCAAGTGGAAGAAACTGCAATTGAAACATGAAGGTTATAATTCATCTGCGATGGCAATTAACACATTCTGAAGCATGTAAGCATTTAGAATGTATATCACTCCCTCAACCAACCAGAAATATTATTCAAAGCAGTGCCAGCTAAGCAAGAAAAAAATGGAAAAATTAGTAGAAATTAGATACATAAGTAGAAGTTAGATAATAAGTAGAAATTAGATGTATAATAAATTAGTTAACTTATGAAAAATTGATATTAACATGATTTGAAAAGTAATAGAAATGTCTAAAATAATTATTGAAAAATAAGATACATAAATGTAAGAAACAAATTCATGATAATAATCTTCATCTAAAACATCATTATATCAAGAAAAAATGGGAAATAGAAGTGGGGAGGCAATTAGCATGAAAATCATCCTACACAGGGGAAATGTGCTGTCAAATACTAGATCTCATTCATTATTTTCAGTACTTCTTTCTTTGTCCCTTGTGTTCCAGCCATACTGGACAACCTCTTTCCCTTGAAATCACAAAATTTTTCTACTTCTCTGGTTTTTTCATTTTTTTCTCCTTCAAATACCCTCCAAACTTCTTCCTACCATTTTTCAAATTCCATTCCAAATGCCACTTTCCATTCAAAATTCTCCCAATTTATCCATTTCAGCCTAATCTATTCTTTCTCCAAACTCCCATAAAATTTCCTACTTTTGATCATTTTATTTCATTTTTAATGATAGTAATTTGAGTATTTGATCTGTCCGATGTGGTCCACTGGAATCTCATCTAAGGAAGTAAGTGTAGAAATCTACTTTATGAAAATTTTTACAAATCTATGGATTTAGGATTAAGACAGTTTTTTCATGTACATTTATTATGAAAAATTTTAAGCATACAACAAAGTAGGGAGAATAGTTAATTTGCTTTTAAAATTTCATTTTTTTCCTTATATATCAGAGCTCAAATGGCTTAGCCAAGTTCCATAATGAGATAAACAAATGATTTGGGTCTCTATTTTAGGATAGTGTAATTTTCATCCTTCCTCTCCTTTCCTGTCCCTTTCCTCACACCTTCACTTTTTCCTTCTCTCTGACTTGTTTTCTGGATATAAATTTTTAGATCACTCAACTGAGAAATAAAACATCCCATGAATTTCTGTAATATTAAAGGTAATGAGACAATAAAATGAATTTTCCCCTCCTGTCCTTCCAAACTCTGTGTGTGTGTGTGTGTGTGTGTGTGTGTGTGTGTGTGTGTGTATGTGTGTGTGTATGTGCGTGTGTAGTTAACAGCAAGTACAAAACATATATTACAAAAGTAGAAGAGAGAAATGGGTTACTATGTACTCAGAAACTAATTTTAAAATGTCTATTAAAAGGTGATTTTGTTTCCTTACCATTTTAAAGACTACTTCCAGTGAAGATAAGCAAATTAAAATCCATATTTCTTTAGCACTAAGGAGTTCAGATCATATCAGAATGAACAGAAAACACTGTGTCTTTGAGGGGTCCATTAAAAGAGCTTTTAATGTTTTAAGCACATATATTTAAGAAGTACAAATGCACTATGGGAAATATAAATCAGACTTTTGATAAATTAAAGATAATTTAATTTAGTTAAAATGTAGTTTTTCCATCTAGGAAATAAAAAAGACTTTTTTTTTTTGTCCAGGAACCAAAAAAGAAAAAGAAAAAGACACAGACATCAAATAGACTTCAATCTTCTTTTATTATATCTATTACTAAGAAATGCACAAAGAAATATTGTTTTCACTTTTCTCGTAGTAAGAACTTTTCTATTAAGATAACAAGCACACCTCAACACAAACACTAACTATGTAAGCAAGGTCAACAGCAAGTTATATGATAAACTTTTTGCAGGTAATAAATAGTTTTAATTTTAAGTGGCCAGTTCCTTTTAGAATATTAGAGTGAATCTTTTGGAGTTTTGTTGGGGGGAGGGTGCAGGGGACAGAGTGATGAGTAAGTAGCTACTACTGTTATTTCCCACTGATCAGCGCAAAGCCCAGCAGAACTGTGATCTTCAAGTGTTAAATTACATTCCACCCAAGTTGGTTTAGATGCTAGATCAGCACAGAAATATACATGGGTAACTATGTTCCTTCTTAGCATTCCTGATATGCTTATTTGTTAATATTCAGTTCACATAGTGAAGCCCATCTTTTCAAAGGCTTTTCACACAACATACATATTTTTCCTTCAAATTATTTTCATTTTCTGTTAAACTTTGCTGAGGACGTTGACATTTCATGCTATTCAGCCAGTTACTCATTCAAACATTTGTTTTGTCCACACTGGTTCAGTGACTCTTGCCATCGCTACTAACACAGTTACTATTCTGGCTTGTGCTTACATCGAGCCATTAAACCCTGCCCCCTTCCATCTGTAGTAAAGCAAAAGCATTTGCCAAATCATTTTAACAACCAAATTGCAGATCATAAAGATAGGAAACAAATATTAAGGCAATATTTGTTTGAGAGCAGCAAAGAATTTGATGTTACATCGTTGCTAGGCAAAGGCAAGATAGGGAGGTGAGAAGTAGATAATGTGTGGTAAAGCCTTTTTAAAGAGCATCTCTGAAAACATTAGATAAAATCATTTTGCATTTAGCACATCCTAGTTTCAACTTATCATTTTATAGTGTCCTGTTCTAATGTTGATGACTGAGGCTGCAAGTTAATTAAATGAAAATATAATTCTTTGCAGTCTTTAGTGAAAAATGAAACCATTACTTTAAATGACATTTTAAAACCCTATGTTTGCTTTGCCTATAGGTTTATATTTAAAATATAGTTCCTCCTCAGTCTTTTTATTATGAAGACAGGTTTTAATTCATTGTTTGTCCCAGACTCATTAACACTACGGTTGTTATTTAAATGAACTTTGAACTTTTTGAATCAAGAATGCAGGATTTTTTTTAATTCCTAGCCTCTTTTGTCTAACAAAGCAAGGACAGTGCCTTCATTCTCAGTCTCACCCTTATCAGAACTCCTTCTCTCGCCCAGCACTAGCAAGTATTAAAAATATATTATTTTATTAGTAGCTTACTATGTAAACTACCTATTATAACTATTATAATCCATGCTTGCTTTATTTTAAGGCTTTACTGAATGCAACAAGCAGAGTCAATCTGTAGCATGATTATTTTGTTATAAGAATACCTGTTAATTACTAAATGTGTGCTATATCTCCTCTTAGGAATTGATAGCATTTTAACCAAACATTACCATTAGCAGGGTTCATAAATAAGTAATGATGGTAATACATTTTGTAAAATTATAAAGATCATTTTTTCAGGGTTTATTTCTTTATAAAGAATAGCAATATGCTGTCACTTCCAAAATGAGAAAATCCAATAATCTACCACATCTTTCCTGAAAAAAAAAAAAAAAAAAATTTAGGACCTCAGATGTTTCTTGAATTGCATGAGTTCAACTATTGGATATCCATCCAGGGAAAACCACCAAAGAAGGATGTGTTCGAATTTGATATACATCATACTCTGCATAAAACTTATTGAGGGATGACTATTTTTTTAAAAGACATTTTTTAAACCCCAGCCCTGAGTACATAGTAGAAGCTCGATCTAATTAATCAAACAAATAAACATAAACCTTATTACCTTCATCTTAGTTATGAGGCAATAGATAATTTATCATCACTTTTAATCATTTTGACAGAAGACATAGCTCACTATTAAGGGCCAGTACAGAATACAATATTTTATCTGTCTTCCATCCCCCTATATTTTTAGCAACTTGATTTCTCTCCAAGTAAGTTAACCTGACATTATATTATATATTAACATAATATTGAACTTAGCTAGTATTAACCGCTATTCATCAGTATAGTTAAGTATTATTTGATAACACTTTAAGAGTTTATATTCACTTAACATTTTTATCACTCCCTATCTTTTCTACACAAAGGAAAATTAAACTTTTCAGCCAAAAGAAGTTCCAATAGTCTCACAATTCAAGGTTGAAGAGATATTGTTTCATTCAAATTAAGCATTGTGCAAATTTGTGCAAAAGGTGAAACAGGAAGGTTCAACAACATGTGAAACAACCTCAGATTACTCATAACACCATGGTATAAGAATAAACCAGGCCACTTAAAATGTAATAAATTTAAACTGGAAGCATTCCAGCCTGTCTGTAAAGAGCAAATAATAAGAGAGGGGAAAAATGGATAGAAAATTGCCCAGTGAAAAAGAAATATGCAATTGGGACTCAAATTGTGCTTCTAAACAAATTAATCTTGCTCTAGGTCTGTTTTCTCCAGTTAGCCTTTATCATGCTATCATTTCTTTATTCTGAGCAATCAGTTTGTATCACTTTCAACATGTTGGTTTATACCCTAATCCAAATAAAAAGTGCTGTACATTATTGCAACGGTCTCAAGAGTTTATTATCCAATTAACAAGCTATCCACATATTTCAGATATGCTTTGAGAGTTCTGTTTTTGTTTCATATGAATTTTTTGTCAAAGTGAAAGGTGAATTACAAGTTCAGCTTCAGATAGGGATCTACTCTAATGCATTGTACCAGGTTCATGGAGTTGTCCTTTTTGTAGAGTTATTGCAGAGGTTTTGTTTGCTTGTTTGTTTTTTGAGACAGGGTCTTGCTCTGTTGTCCAGCCAAGAGTGCAGTGGCACAATAACAGCTTGCTGCAGCTTCAACCTCTTGGGCCTAAGTGATCCTCTCACTTTAGCCTCCCAAGTAGCTGGGACCACAGGTGCACAGCATCACACCCGGCTAATTTTTGTATTTTGTTGTTGTTGAGACAGGGTTTTACCATGTTGCCCAGGCTGATCTCAAGCTCCTGAGCTGAAGCAATCCATCTGCCTCAGGCTCCTAAAGTGCTGGGATTAAAGACATGAGCCACCACACCTTATTATTTTTTAGGTAGGAACTATGGGTTCAGCTATTAATGAAATATTTTTGCTAGTGGGGCTGGTTTGCAGGACTGGTCAGTGGGAAGGGCAAAGGAATGGAAACTACCACCTTCAGAAGACCATGAAGGTTGATGAAAATAGTGTGGGTGGGCAATGAGTGCTCTGCATTTTTAAAGCAACAATACACAATGGGGACTACTAGAGCGGGGAGGGAAGTGGGGAGGATGGGATAAGGGTTGAAAAACTACTGGGTACTATACTGAGTACCTGGGTGATGGGATCAATCATAATAAACCCCAACATCATTCAATATACTCATGTAACAAACCTGCACCTGTACCCCCTAAATCTAAAATAAAAGTGGAAATTACATAACAAAAGAAATTTGGCTTTAATCAGGATTTAGAATTGATTCTTTATTGCTTGTGTCCCTGTCGTAACTTCAATCTTTCTTTATGTATATATATATAAAAAAAACAGCTTAGCATTATATCTGTCATCTAAACTACCTCCAAGATAAGTAAGCATCTTGGAGAATCCATTTGTACTATTACGCCCTCTGCCATTGGGAGATAGGACATTTTCCCATACGTGTGTGGGAAAAACAGAAGCTTCAGGGTCAGGCTGATTCAGGTTCAAATTCTGAATTACAATTTGCTAACTATCTGATCTTGGGTGAGATATTTCATTTCTTTAACATATTTTTCCTTCAAGAGTAGACAATGCTATGTAACTCACCTATATTATCTTTTGCCCACATTTTCGTCATGGCCTCTATCCAAAAATAATAGAATGCTCCATGAAGGCATTATGCTGAATGTTTTGCACATACATCTCATTTAAATCTTGTAATAATCCAATGAAGCGGGTACTATCATTATCTACATTTTATAGAGGAGAAAACTAGTATACAGAAAAATGTTCCAAGGTCACACACAGATATTAAGTGGTGGAGCTGCGAATTAGACTGATCCTGATTACACTCTTGAGACTATGCTATTCTGCCTATACATGCAATTGCAGGAGTGGGATGATGAAATGTAAATTACCTGTATGTCCCTAGCGATCTAATATTAACCTATTGATAGCTAGGCTGGATCCTGATAGCTCTAAGTCTCTGACTCCTTATTCTGAAATTCCAGTCCCTACCAAAGACCTCTCTGAGTACTCTTAAACTTTTCCAGTTAACGATTCTGATTACCAACTCTTTTTTTATCGTTTGTTTTTGAGACGGAGTCTCGCTCTGTTGCCCAGGCTCTGGAGTGCAGTGGTGTGATCTCAGGTCATTGTATCCACCTTCTGGGTTCAAGCAATTGTGCCTCAGCCTCCATAGTAGCTAGGATTACAGGCGCACACCACCATGCCCAGCTAATTTGTGTGTGTGTGTGTGTGTGTGTGTGTGTGTGTGCATATATATATATATGCACACACACACACATATATATATTGTACTTTAGGTTCTGGTGTACATGTGAAGATCATGCAGGATTGTTGCATAGGTACATACATGGCAAGGTGGTTTGCTGCCTCCATCACTCTGTCACCTATATCTGGCATTTCTCCCCATGCTATCCCTCCACAACCTCCCCAGCCCCTGCTGTCCCTCCCCTAGCCTCCCACCAACAGACCCCAGTGTGTGATGCTCCCCTCCTTGTGTCCATGTGTTCTCATTGCTCAACACCCACCTATGAGTGAGAACATGCGATGTTTGATTTTCTGTTCTTGTTTCAGTTTGCTGAGAATGATAGTTTCCAGATTCATCCATGCCCCCTAAAAAGGACACGAACTCATTGTTTTTTTATGGCTGCTAGTATTCCATGGTGTATATGTGCCCCATTTTCCTTGTCCAGTCTATCATCGATGGGCATTTGGGTTGGTTCCAGGTCTTCGCTATTGTAAACAGTGCCACAATTTTGCATTTTTAGTAGAGATGGTGTTTCACCACGTTGGCCAGGCTTGTCTTGAACTCTTGACCTCAAGTGATCCACCCACCTGGGCCTCCCAAAGTGCTAGGACTACAGGCATGAGCCACTGTGCTCAGCCTCATTACCAGTTTTTCTGATAGTCTTTCACTCTCAAAAGTAAAGAGAATGGATTCTCCTCTGGCTTCACATAGTGGAGCCTATAGCATTTTTGACACTAAGTTTAGTTATGCAGATCATTTAGCTCATTGATAAGATTTTTTTTCCTTCCCCTTGCACTAATGAGCTGGATCTACATAACTTTCCATATCTGTTGTCATTCTGAACTCTACTAATAATAGCATGTCATCTCTGACTCTCAGGGTTTACTGCTGAATTCATCTCATCATAGAAACCCTTTCTTTTGATGGTTTCTTTCTTAAAGTCACTAAAATCTTATCTACTTTATCTTTTTCCCTCTGAATTGTTGAACCTCAATTATGGATAAAACATAGTTTAAGTATATCCTCAACTGGGGAATGTTCTTCATGTCAGTAGTGAATCAAAAATTTCAAACTGATATTCATAGGGAGATATATGTCAAGTAATAAGCCAGATGCAATTAAATGTTGATTCTTGCCAAGCAAGGACTCTGATACACAAACATTAATAATTTTACAGTGGAATCCTGGGCCTGGCTTATGCTGGCTCAAGAAATTGTAAATTTTTCAAAAAATTTTGCAAGCCAGTTGTTAAACCATTGATAGCTTAAAATCAACTGCAGTGGGAGTGGGAGTATATGTGTTATGAAAAGCAGCAAACACTGCAAACCCTTTATGCACCCCATCTCACCGCAGGGGAACTAGTTAAACATTTTCCAGCACAGCACTGTTTCTTCATCTTATTTGGTTGAGTACTAACACTTGTAGGTGGTGGCCAGTCACTCAAAGCTTTTAGTAAAGCGAGATGTCGAAGTAGGACAAATCAGGAAGGACTCATACTTTCTCAAATACAGCTGAGGAAGTTCTGAGGAGCTGGGATTCTCTCTTAGCAAGTCTAGTCTGTTTTCTGATTCTCATTACAGGGTAAGAATGTAGGTGAATGTTTTCTGGTTCATTTAACATGTCAGTTGGCAAAAAAAAATTCTGAAACTAAGGATAGCACATAATTTTTGTGGCTATGACTTCAGTTGCTAAACCTTTAAATGCTTGTCTTCTATATGAAAACCAACAGTTAATGTAAAAGAAATTAAGAGCCCAAGGTGTCTTATTTCAGTTTGAATGTATATTAGGTTTAGAACAGGCATTCTTAGCCCTGACTACAAATGAAAATCACTTGGGGAGCTTTGAGATCATTTAATTATTGGGAGCACCTCCCCAGATCAATTAACTTAGATTCTAGAGATGAGTCATGATGCCTTTAAAAAAAAGTCCTTCAGGTGATTCCAATGCACACCCAAGATTGGAAACCACTGTGAAGGGTTTGAGACTTTGGATCCCTCCCACCTGATTGAAGGCAGTATATAATTACAAAAGCGGAGCTTGGGAAAGGTTGACATTTCCGTGGAGAAAGGAGATGAACACAGAACTGTAAGTTGTTGGAATTTGATTTTGTTGCACTTGTGTAATTTTAATAATATATTATTTATTGCCAGCATACTTTGAAGTTGTTGTAACAGCCTTCATGTAAAAACACTGGGAGCAACTAGAAATTTTAGGGAATCACTCGTGAAGCAAATTTACTTGTTGACTGCAGAAATACATTCCAAGTGAGGAAGGGGCAGAATTTCTCTGATGGTATGTGCTGGATATTTCTCCATTTCTGTCTGTAACAGTCTTTTATTTAAAGAGATTGTTACACAGAAATGAAAAAGTCATGTCTAGATTTGTTTACCTTGTTGCAAAGTTTTTGTCACTTCTGTAATTGTGTTACAAAAACACCTATACACTTGTTATTGGGACGTGTATTAAGGCAGCCTGTGATTAAGTGTGGGGATGGCTATTTTTAACCCAAAATATGTTTAATTTGTTTTTAAATCATAAACTTTAAGATAAGTGTGGCAATATCCAAAGAAGTTTTGATATTTTTCCATGATATACTAGCCCCCTTTTAACAACAAATATAAAACTCTTTAAAAAATATTTTTGGTGCACCAGTTTTATTGGTGCCTATTAGCTATTGAGTAACTCGGCGTGTATTAGTTTATGTTGCCTTGCATAAAGGAATGCCTGAGATTGGGTAGTTTATAAAGAAAAGCATTTATTTGGCTCACAGTTCTGCAGGCTGTATAAGCATGGCACCAGCATTACTTCTGGTGAGACCTCAGAAATTTTCTACTCATGGTGGAAGGCAAAGAGGGAGCAGGCGTGTTGCATGATGAGAGAGGGAGCAAGGGTTGGGGAGATGCCAGCCTCCTTAACCAGCCCTCCCATGAACTCATTACCATGGGGAGAGCACCAGGCCACTCATGAAGGATCCACCCCCATGAATGAAACACCTCCCACTAGGTCCCACCTTCAACACTAAGGATTATATTTTCATATGACATTTGGAGGGAACAAACATCCGAACAGTATCACAGCACTAGATTGAAAATGGTGTTTCTGATTTTGGCTGACTTCTTTCCTCAGAGATTTACTAACCATGAATTTCCGACTTTCATTATGATGCCACACTGAATGAAATTACAGTGTGAGGCTGATAAATTATCACCTAAAGAAGATAGATTTTGAAAAGACTGAAAAGTCAGAAAAATATTAAAAATCTGGCCCAGATGATAAATGCTAAAATAAGAGATAGTTTCTTCAGTTAATCATAATTATTTGAAAAGCCATGGAAAGTTTTAAATTAATTTCTTTATAAAAACTTTCTATTTTTAAAATCCTAATTACTTAATATTTATTTATATATGATCTTAGCAATACAAGTTTCAAGAGTATGTTGAACTTTTATTTGATGAACTTTCTCTAGAATTGACCTTTGTTTCCATTTTATCCTTGAATATGGGAGAAAAAAAACACTTAATTGGCAAAATAGAAGATTTTCACAATAATAATTATAAAAGCAAATGTAACAGTGCAATTAACACATTCATTTTATGGATACTAAAGGAGTTAAAGCCAATTTAACTTTATGGTTTCTAAGATTAAGTGGGTTTCTTAATAGAAATTGGAATGTGACATTAAAATTCAGTTTCACTGAAAAGGGTCAAGAATATGTCGTACAGAATATGATTTCCAAACTTCCTCATAAAGAATATCAATACACGTAAGTGATATGTATTGAAAATGATGTGGGCAACAGCTTTAATACTTGCAGGTTTCTTTTAATTTCTGTTTCTTAAATTACCTTGAATATGAATAATTGTGGCTCTTATAAAGTTATTTAGTAAGGCTGAAAGACCAGTTATGTGTCCAAGGAGAAAAACACATCTCAGTCTGAGTAATGACTTAGAAGACTTCAAAGTGGTGTTAGAAGTTGTGGCTCTGTTTACAAGAAAGCAAGGAAACATATTTGAATGTTTGAACTATCTGAGTGTATGTCTCAGCATTTTTTTCCATTAAAATAACATAATTTTAATATTACAACATATTTGAAAGACCATTTATCCTGCCTCTCATTGCTTCTGAGAAGAAGAAAATTAAAAAGTCATTTACTACTACCAGTTAGGTCCTTTGTGCTCCATGTGTAACACAACAATTTCAATTAAGATGTTCAAAAAAATTTTAATGTAACACAGCAATAGGAATGTGTCTTTCATCACCATTCAAATGTCATTTTTTAGGCAACAGTTTGGAGTCTTTCCCATGGAAAAATCAGAGTTCTTGGAAAGGAAACTATATTGTGCTCTTGCTCAATTTTATTTAATGACAGCATGATTTGGAGAGGCAAGAGGGCCTCTTTTTAAAATTTTTATTATTATTATACTTTAAGTTCTGGGGTACATGTGTAGATCGTGCAGGATTGTTACATAGGTATACACATGCCATGGTGGTTTGCTGCATCCATACTCCTGTCATGTACATTAGGTATTTTTCCTAATGTTAGCCCTCACCAATCCCCCAAACCCCTGCTATCCCTCCCCTAGCTCTCCCAACCCCCAACAGGCCCCAGTGTGTGATGTTCCCCTCATTGTGTCCATGTGTTCTCATTGTTCAATACCTACTTTTGAGTAAGATCATGTGGTGTTTGGTTTTTTGTTCTTGTGTCAGTTTGCTGAGAATGATGGTTTTCAGCTTCATCCATGTCCCTGCAAAGGACATAAACACATCCTTTTTATGGCTGCATAGCATTCCATAGTGTATATGTGCCACATTTTCTTTATACAGTCTATTATTGATGGGCATTTGGGTTTTAAAAACAGCTTTAAAAATTAGTGCATATATATATAGAAATGGAATCTTGCTCTGTTGCCAGGATGGAGTGCAGTGGCACAATCTCAGCTCACTGCAACCTCCACCTCCTGGATTCAAGTGATTTTCCTGCCTCAGCCTACCAAGTAGCTGCGACTACAGGTGTGTGCCATTACACCCAGCTAATTTTTGTATTTTTAGTAGAGACAGGGTTTCACCATGTTGGACAGGATATTCTCCATCTCATGACCTCATGATCTGCCCACCTCAGTCTCCCAAAGAGCTAGGATTACAGATATTAGCCAATGTGCCCAGGCTGTTTTTTTTTTGTTTGCTTTGTTTTTTAATTTTGTATTTCCATAAGATTTTTGGGGAATAGGTGTTATTTGGTTACATGAGTAAGTTATTTAGTGGTGATTTGTGAGATTTTGGTGTACCCATCACCCAAGCAATATACACAGCACCCAATTGGTAGTCTTTTACCCCTCACTGCCTTCCCACCCTTTCCACTGGGTCCTCAAAGTCCACTGTATCATTCTTATGCCTTTGCAGCTTCACAGCTTAGCTCCATTTATGAATGAGAATATATGATGTTTGGTTTTCCATTCCTGAATTACTTCACTTAGAATAATAGTCTCCAGTTCCATCAAGATTACTGCAAATGCCATTAATTTGTTCCTTTTTATGAATAAGTACTATTCCATCTTATATATATACCACAATTTCTGTATCTACTTGTTGACTGATGGGCAATTGGGCTGGTTCCATATTTTTCCAATTGTGAACTGTGCTGTGATAAACATGGGTGTGCAAGTATCTTGTATAATGGCTTCTTTTCCTCTGGTAGATAACCAGTAAGTGGGGTGGTAGTTCTATTTTTAGTTCTTTAAGGAATCTCCACACTGTTTTTCATAGTGGCTATACTAGTTTGCATTCTCACCAGCATTGTAGAAATGTTCCCTTTTAACCCTATCCATGCCGACATCTATTATTTTTTTATTTTTTGATTATGGCTATTCTTACAGGAGTAAGGTGGCATTACATTGTGATTTTGATTTACATTTTCCTGATCATTAGTGATGTTGAACACTTTTTCATATGCTTGTTGGCCATTTGTATATCTTCTTTTAAGAATTGTCTATTCATGTCCTTAGCCCACTTTCTGATGGGATCATTTGTTTTTTTCTTGCTCATTTGTTTGAGTTCATTGTAGATTCTGGATATTAGTACTTTGTCAGATGAATAGATTGTGAAGATTTTCTCCCACTCTGTGAGTTGCCTATTTACTCTGCTGACTGTTCCCTTTGCTGTTCAGAAGCTCTTTAGTTTAATTAAGTCCCATCCATGTATCTTTGTTTTTGTTGCATTTGTTTTTGGGTTGTTTGTCATGAAGTCTTTGCCTAAGCCAATGTCTAGAAAGGTTTTTCCAATGCTATCTTCTAGAAGTTTTATAGTTCAGGTCTTAAAGTCCTTGATCCATCTTGAGTTGATTTTTGAATAAGGTGAGAGATGAAGATCCAGTTTCATTCTGTTCATTGTAGCATGTTTGGCAGTATCCGAGTCCTCTAACCATCAGACGCCAGTAATCCTCCTTTCACCTCAGTTGTGACAATGAAAAATGTCTCCAGGGTTTGTCAAATGTCTCCTGGGAACAAAATCATTTCCTCCCCCATCATTGAGAACCACTGTTGTAGATTCTACTGTTTTGTAACATAATCATACATTTTCCAAAATGGGCATTAGGAAGTATACATAATCAGTCCCATGCCATTGATAATCCTTATGTGCAGTACCAAAGGAAGTACTTGAAAGAAAAAGCTGAATTTTTTGCTAATTAATCTGTGTTTATTGCTTATTAAGGGCAAGATATACTTGTAGGCATAATGTCTCTGAGGAAAGAAGAGCATTGAACTTATACAGGGTTTAGGAAAGCATGGAGTCCCAGACTGGCAAATTTTGGAGTGAGTTGCATTGATATAATAGATTAGGACTGTTCCCTTTGCTGTGCAGAAGCTTTTTGTTCAATTAAGTCTCACCCATGTATCTTTGTTTTTGTTGCGTTTGCTAACTGGTTCAGGTATTTACTTACTGCTACAGCCAAAGAACAATCAGTCATTTCCAAGTAGGCTAGGAATCTTTTGCTTTTAACAGAATTATGCCCTAAAATTTATAAAGAAACTTTAAAGGACAGAACAAATATTCCACTTTAATCTTCAGAGTCTGAAGACAGTACACATGCAGAATGATTACACAGTACCTCCCAAAGTTGCTCATTTATTTTAAATGAGTGTAATAGTTTTTACATTGATGGTATTATTAAACTGTTCATTGGGTTACTCATTACATAAAGATATTTTCAAATTACTGTTTATGAAATAAACAAAGTTTGACCACTTGCACTGTCTAAATCATATGTGAAATTCAGTCTTAATTCTAATTCTTGTCAGGGTTATATGAGGCAAGGCAACTAAATGAAATGAGTTTTCTTTTTTTTCTTTTTTGATGTTTACCATTTTATCTTATGACATACTTAGTGTATTAAAATAATCAAATGGAAAGAATGTTTCATGTTTCTCACTCCTCAGCTTATCTTTGTTGGGCAACATCACGTTTTAATGATAAAGAATATTTTCATATTTTTAGGGAGAGGGCTGCTAATGGTGTGGATGGAAAATAGTGGTCTGTCAAACTGTCTCTTGAGTAAAAAAAAAAAAGGCAGTTAGACATAATTCTTAGTACAGATTTTTCTCAGGCAAAAATGATCAAGGGCTCTTTTCTTAGACTAGCATTTATCACAATGTGATCCTTGTACCAGCAGCATCAACATCATCTGGGAACATGTTAGAAATGTAAATTCCCAGTCTGCCTTCCCCATATCCACCCCCCACCCCAGAAACTTCATATCCAGATGATTCTGATGCATTCTGAAGTTTGCGGACTACTTTCTGATACTACAGAGAAGTTTATGACATCTGTTGTTGCTTTTATCTCTTCATTTCTCTCTAGTTTATTAATCATTCAGATACTAGAAAATCAAATGAAGTAATAGCACTTTCTTTCCTATAAACTTATTCTGTTTATACGGTGATACTTTGCTGCAAACAGATAATTCTCAATTACTTGGATGGTAATTTATTTGGGTGGTGAATTACCAATCTGGCAGCAACCAGTTTTTGCTAGCAATCATGGTAGTGGAATATCATAATTAGTGAAAATTAGATCTGTTTGTTTATTGTTGCTACCTTTCATCTACTTGCCACTATAAACTGGAGACACAGTCTAACCCAAGTTCCACATAATGTGGTCCCCTTGGTTTTATTTCCCATTATTCCCTAGCCTAGTTCATGTAGTGTTACTTATGAGGGGTGGAGATTTGGTTTAGGTTAGTCCATAACAATACCATACTTAGTTTCAACTGCAGTCTTTATTGCTGTCCATAATTCCAGAAAGCCTTTTATCTCCCCTTGACCCACCTCATCAAATTTCTCCCCATCTTTTATAGGAGCTCAGCATGTAGGTTCCCATTTCAATGAGGAAGCCACGTTTAAGAAGGGTAATTAGAGCAAAGGCCCAAGCATGAGGACTGGCCAACTCAGTAAAAGACAGTAACCTGGTGGTAGGCATCAAGGATTAGGGCCTCCATCTGGCAGTTAACTAGCTATAAAGTAATAAATATCCTACAGGACCTGCTGGCTGGGAAGGGTAGCCATGGTCAGAATGGACATGGGACAGGGAGGGACCTGATCCTACAGGCTGAAGACATTTGTGAGTCCAGATGAGAGGGACTGGGAAAGCCCTGTAAAGATGAGATCCAAGCCCACATTTCTCTAAAACCTACTCCTAGATCAGTCCCACTTTCACTATTTTTCTCATCTGATCAAAGCATTTTACACCTCACAATTTAGGACTTAGTAACCTGCTCTGTTTTTGTTGAATGTCATTTTATTAGTCAGCTTTAGGCACTAAAACGTTTAATACCTGCATTTGTCAGCTGAGGCTGTCAAAACAAAATACCAGACTGGGTAGTTTAAACAACAGAAATTTATTTCTCACAGACTTGGAGGCTGGGGAGTTCAAGATCAAGGTGCTAGCCAATTTGGTTCCCCAGTGAGGACTTTTTTTTTGTTTATGACCAGCCACCTTCTTGCTGTGTCCTCACATAATGGAACACAGCAAGAAGGTGGAAGCATGATATTTTGTGTTTCTTCTTATAAAGGTACTAATCCCTTTGTGAGAGCCCTACCTTGATGACCTCATCTTAACCTAATTAACAAATGCTGACCTCCAAATACCATCACACAAGTAGGTCTTCAACATATGAATTTTAGGGGGAACACAATGCAGTTCATAGTAGTCACTTTGAGGAAACATCTAGTGTTTTCCTTTCTGAGCTTTTGTAATACTAAGTGCAAAGTAGGCAGTCAGTTAAATTTGCTAGTTATTTGATATTTGAATCCTATGTGCAATTGATGGCCACTGTTTTTTTTTTTTTAAATAGAATAAAATGCCTTTCTTTAAGTTTGTACATATTGCCTCATGAGGTTTATTCTGTATTGATTAGGCATTTACTTGCCTTACAATTCATGGTATTCAAGTTAGCCTTTGGAAGGGAAAAAAAAGAGCTAGAAACGGCAGCACCTCTGAAAGCAGCTTTGTTAAAAAAAAGCTACGGTTTGCAGCACAGCTACCTTTAAGATCTGCCTGCAAATCTGAAATTAAAAGTAGATGTATTGAGGGTTGTTGATTTTTAATCTAAAATAATGCCTTCTGCCTGTGGCTTATTTACTCAGGATCTATAAAGCATTCCACAGTTAAAACAAGTCAATTAAAGAATAATATTTTCTGAGCTAGCCCTAGGTACCAGATTAACCCAACTATACAGATAACTAGCTGAAATTACCTCTTCTGGAAAACTTTCACTTAGGGGACAGGTGATTAGAACAGTTATATGTTTTAATTTTTTTTCATTTATTTTATTTGCTTTTTTCTTATTATTTTATTTTTTCCCATAAGTTATTGGGGTACAGGTGGTATTTGGTTACATGAGAAAGTTCTCATGTTATTTGTGAGATTTTGGTGCACCCATCACGTGAGTAGTATACACTGCACCATGTTTGTAGTCTTTTATCCCTCGCTCTTCCACTCTTCCCCCTAAGTCCCCAAAGTCCATTGTATCATTCTTATGCCTTTGCATCCTCATAGCTTAGCTCCCACTTATGAGTGAGAATATACAATATTTGGTTTTCCATTCCTCAGTTACGTCACTTAGAATTACAGTCTCCAATCTCATCTAGGTCACTGCAAATGCTGGTTATTTGTTCCTTTTTATGACTGTGTAGTATTCCATCATATATGCACATATATTTCATTGTGTGTGTGTGTGTGTGTGTGTGTGTGTGTGTGTGTGTGTGTCACAGTTGCTTTATCCACTCACTGATTGATGGGCATTTGGGTTGGTTTCGCGATTTTGCAATTGTGAATTGTGCTGCTACATACGTGTGTGTATAAGTATCTTTTTTGAATAATGACATATTTTCCTCTGGGTACATACCCAGCAGTAGGATTGCTGGATCAAATGGTAGTTCTACCTGTAGTTTTTAGGAATCTCCACACTGTTTTCCATAGTGACTGTTCTAGTTTACATTCCTACCAGCAGTATAGAAATGTTCCATGTTCACTGCATCTATGCCAACATCTACAGTTTTTTGATTTTTTGATTATGGCCATTCTTGTAGGAGTAAGGTGGTATCCCATTGTGGTTTTGATTTGCATTTCCCTGATCATTAGTGATGTTAACCATTTTTTCATGTTTTTTAGCCATTTGTGTATCTTTTTGTGAGAATTGTCTATTTACGTCCTTATCCTACTTTTGATGGGATTGTTTTTCTTACTGATTTGAGTTTCTGGATATTAGTCCTTCGTCAGATGTATAGATGGTGAAGATTTTCTCCCACTCTGTGCATTGTCTGTTTACTCTGCTGACTGTTCTTTTTTGCTGTGCAAAAGTGCTTCAGTTTAATTAGGTCCCAGCTATTTATCTTTGTTTTTATTGCATTTGCTTTTGGATTCTTGGTCGTGAAATCCTCGCTTAAGCCAAGGTCTAGAAGGTTTTTCCAATGTTATCTTCTAGAATTTTTGTAGTCTCAGGTCTTAAGTTTAAGTCCTTGATCCATTTTGAGTTGGTATTTGAATAACATGAGAGATGAGGGTCTAGTTTCATCCTCCTACATGTGGCTAGCCAATTATCCCAGGACCATTTGTGAAAAGGTTGTCCTTTCCCCACTTTGTTTTTGTTTGCTTTGTCAAAGATCAGTTGGCCATAAGTATTTGGGTTTCTTTCTGGGTCTCTATACTGTTCCATTGGTCTATATGTCTATTTTTATACCTGTACCATGCTGTTTTGGTGACTATGGCCTTATAGTGTGGTTTAAAATCAGATAGTGTGATGCCTCCAGATTTGTTCTTTTGCTTAGTCTTGCTTTGGCTATGCAGGCTTTTTTTGGTTCAATACGAATTTTAGAATTGTTTTTTCTAATTCTCTGAAGAATGTGGTATTTTGATAGGGATTGCATTGAATTTGTAATTACTTTTGGCACTATGGTCATTTTCACAATATTGATTCTACCTATCTGTGAGGATGACGTGTGTTTTCATTTGTTTGTGTCATCTATGATTTCTTTCAGCAGTGATTTGTAGTTTTCCTCATAGAGGTCTTTCAACTATTTGGTGAGGTATATTCTTAAGTTTTGTTTTTGTTTTTTGTTTTGCAGCTATTGTAAAAGTGGTTGTGTTCTTGATTTGATTCTCTGCTTGGTCACTGTTGGTATATAGAAGAGCTACTGATTTGTGTTCATTAATCTTGTATCCAGAAACTTTGCTGAATTCTTTTTTCAATTCTAGGAGCTTTCTATAGGGGTGCTTAGGGTTTTCAAGGTAAACAGTCATATCATCGGCAAACAGTGACAGTTCAACTTCCTCTTTACCAATTTGGATGTCCTTTATTTCTTTCTCTTGTCTGATTGCACTAGCTAGGACTTCCAGTACTATGTTGAAGGGGAGTGGTGAGAGTGGGCATTCATGTTTTGCTTCAGTTCTCAGAAGGAATGCTTTCAACCTTTTTCCCATTCAGTATTATGTTAGCTGTGGTTTTGTCATAGATGGCTTTTAGATATGGTATTAAGGTATATCCCTTGTATACCTATTTTGATGAGAGTTTTAATCATAAAGGGATCCTGGATTTTGTCAATTGCTTTTTCTGCATCTATTGAGATGGTCAGGTAGTTTTTGTTTTTAATTCTGTTTATGTGGTGTATTACATTTATTGACTTGCATATGTTAAGCTATCTCTGCATCCCCAGTATGAAACTCACTTGATCGTGTTGGATTATCTTTTTGATATGTTGTTGGATTTGGTTATCTAGTATTTTATTAAGGATTTTAGCATCTGTGTTCATCAAGGATATTGATATATATTTTTCTTTTTTTGATATGTCCTTTGCTGGTTTTGGTATTAGGGTGATGCTGGTTTCATAAAATGAATTAGGGAGGGTTCCTTCTTTCTACATCTTGTGGAATAATGTCAAAAGGATTCGTACCAATTCTTCTTTGACTGTCTAGTAGAATTCTGCTGTGAATCTATCTCGTCCTGGACATTTTTTTGTTGGTAATCTTAAAATTACCCTTTCAATCTCACTGCTTGTTATTGCTCTATTCAGGGTATCTAATTCTTCCTGATTTAAGCTAGGAGGGTTGTCTTTTTCCAGGGATTTATCCATCTCTTCTAGGTTTTCTAGTTTATGTGCATAAAGCCTTTTATGTCCTGTTTCATTTCTTAGTGAGGTTATCTGGATTCTCTCTTCTTTTCTTGGTTAATCTTGCTAATGGTCTACTAATTTTATTTATCTTTTCAAAGAACCAGCTTTTTGTTTCATTTATCTTTTGTATTTTATTCTGTTGTTTCAATTTCATTTAATTCTGCTATGATCTTGGTTATTTCCTTTCTTCTGCTGTGTTTAGGTTTGGTTTGTTCTTGTTTCTCCAGTTCCTTGAGGTGTGACCTTAGATTGTTTGTCTGTGCTCTTTCAGATTTTTTGATGTAGGTGTCTGCGGCTATGAACTTTTCTATTAGCACTGCCTTTGCTGTGTCTCAGAGGTTTTGATAGGTTGTGTCATTATTTTCATTCAGTTAAAATAATTTTTTTATTTTTCATCTTGATTTTGTTTTTGACCCAAGGCTCACTCAGGAGCAGGTTATTTAATTTCCATATATTTGCATGGTTTTGGAGGTTCTTTTTGGAGTTGATTTCCAGTTTTATTCCACTGTGGTCTTAGAGAGTACATGATGTAATTGTGGTATTTTGATGGGGATTGCATTGAATTTGTAGATTGCTTTTGGCACTATGGTCATTCAAATTTATTGAGGCTTGTTTAATGGCCTATCATACAGTCTATTTTGGAGAAAGTTCCTTGAGCTGTTGAATAGAATGTGTATTCTGCAGTTGTTGGATGAAATGTTCCATATATATCTGTTAAGTCCACTTGTTTCAAGGTATCGTTTAAATCTATTGTTTCTTTCTTGATTTTCTGTCTTGATGACTTGCCTAGTGCTGTCAGTGGAATATTGAAGTCCACTACTATTATTGTATTCCTGTCTATCTCATTTCTTAGGTCTATTGGTAATTGTTTTATAAATTTGGGAGCTCCAGTGTTTGGTGCATATATGTTTATGATTCTGATACTTTCCTTTTGGACAAGGCCTTCTACCATTATATAATATCTTTCTTTGTCTCTTTTAACTACTGTTGCTTTAAAGTTTGTTTTGTTGGATATAAGAATGATTATCTCTGCTTGCTTTTGGTGTCCATTTGCATGAAATACCTTTTTCCACCCCTTTACTGTAAGTTTATTTGAGTCCTTATGTGTTAGGTGAGTCTTCTGAAGGCATAAAATAGTGGGTTGGTGAATTCTTACCCATTCTGCAGTTCTGTATCATATTTTAAATGGAGCATTTAGGCCATTTACATTCAGTGTTAGTATTGAAATGTGAGGCATGGTTGCATTTATCATGCTCTTTGTTGCCTGTTTACTTTGCTTTTTTGTGTGAGTTTTTGGCTTTTGCTTTTTAACTTCTATTTTTGTGTTATAGGTCCTGCATGATTTATGCTTAAAGAAGTTCTATTTTGATGTGTTTCCAGGATTTGTTTCAAGATTTAGAGCTTTTAGCAGTTCTTATAGTTGTGGCTTCGTAATGGCTAATTTTCTCAGCATTTTTCTGAAAACTATCTTTCCTTCATATATGATACTTAGTTTCACTGAATACAAAATTCTTGGCTGATAATTGTTATAATTGTCTTGTTTGAGAAGGCTGAAGATAGGACCCTAATCTCTTCTACATTGTAGAGTTTCTGCTGAGTAACCTGCTATTAATCTGACAGACTTTCCTTTGTAGGTTACCTGGTGTTTCTGTGTTGCAGCCCTTAAGATTCTTTCCTTTGTCTTAACTTTGGATAACCTGATGAAATTTCCCAGATTTTCTTTGTGCTTCTTGCATTTGGATGTCTAGGTCTCCAGCAAGGCCAGAAAAGTTTTCCTCAATTATTCCCCGAAATATGTTTTCCAAGCTTTTAGAATTGTCTTCCTCCTCAAAAATACAGATTATATTTATGTTTGGTTGATTAACATAATCCCAGACTTCTTAAGGCTTTGTTTATATTTTCTTACTCTTTTTTCTTTGTCCTTATTGGACTGGGTTAATTTAAAGACTTTGTCTTTGAGCTCTGAATTTCTTTCTTCTACTTCTTCAGTTCTATTGCTGAGACTTTCCAGAGCATTTTGCATTTCTAAAAGTGTGTCCAAAGTTTCCTGAAATTTTTATTGTTTTATCTTGAAGCTGCCTTTTGCCTTGAATATTTATCCCTTCACTTCATGTATCACTTTTTGGATTTCCTTGCATTGGGCTTTAGCTTTCTCTCGTCCCTCCCTGATTAGCTTAATAACTAGCCTCCTGAATTCTTTTTCAGGCAAATGAGGGATTTCTTCGTGGTGTGGATCCATTGCTGGTGAACTAAGATGATTTTTTTGGGAGTGTTGAAGAACCTTGTTTTGCCATATTACCAGGATTGGTTTTCTGGTTCTTTCTCATTTGAGTAGGCTCTATTCAGAGGGGAAGGTCTACGGCAGAAGGCTGTTGTTCAGATTCTTTTGTCCCACAGGATGTTTTCTTGATGTAGTACCCTTGCCCTTTTCCTATGGATGTGGCTTCCTCTGAGCCAAACTATAGTGGTTGTTGTCTCACTTCTAGCCACACAGTGAGTCTCCCCAGCTCCAGGCTGGTACTGGCAGTTATCTGCACAGAGTCCTGTGATGTAAACTGTCTGTGGGTCTCTCAGCCATGGATACCAGTGTCTGTTCTGGTGGAAGTGGCAGAGGGTCAATGGACTCTGTAAGAGTTCTTAGCTTTGGTGGTTTAACGATCTGTTTTTGTGCTGGTTGGCCTCCTGCCAGCAGTGGTGTTTTCCAGAAAGCATCAGCTGTAGTAGTGTGGGGAGGGATGGGTGGGGGGCAGGGCCCAGAACTCCCAAGATTGTTTGCCCTTTGTCTTCTGCTAAGTGGGTAGGTAGGGAAGGACCATCAGATTAGGGGTGGAGCCAGGCTTGTCTGAGCTCAGACTTTGCTTAGGTGGTTCTTGCTTTGGCTGCTGTGGGGGTAGGGGTGAGAGTCCCAGGTCACTAGAGTTGTGTACCTAGTAGGATTATGGCTGCCTCAGCTGAGTCATGCAAGTTGTCAGGGAAGTAGGGGAAAGCTGGCAGTCACAGGCCTCACCCAGCTCCTGGGCAAAGCAAAGGGCTGGTATCACTCCCAATGTGCCCCCTACCAACAACCCCAAATCTATTTCCAGGTGGAGGCCTAGACAGGCTTGAAAACTTGCTTGAGGCTATCTGCTTCCCAGCTGTCAAAGAAAAGGGCTTTAGTTCTTCCCCGACCTATAAAGTCTACACACTAAATTTGTGCCCTCCCTTGAGCTCTGGCCAGGAGGCTTCTTGCCTATTCAAATTGTTACAAAGTTTAGCTAGAGAATTCCTTCTCCCTGTGAGTTTTACCCCCTGCTCCTCTGGCTACCCTCCAGATGGATCCCCGTGGTGCCCGGCAGGAATGGGCTGCTTAAGGACCCAGTGGGCTCCCAGTGCCTTTTTGCGTCTTCCTCTACCCTTGTATTTCGCTCCAGCTCTCTAACTTGACTCTGCTCCAGGTAAAGTCGGAACCTTCTCCCACAAACAGACCTTCAGCTTCTCCAGTGGGTGTGTGTGTTAGGGACAGGAGGGTCTCCCTTTCCCACTTCTGAACTTGGGGCACTCACATTATTTGGAATGTTTCCTGGGTCCTGCAGGAGCAGTCCTTCAGAGGGTCTGTTGTTCCTCTCAGGATTGCTGGTTTGTTCCTGCTGTCAGACTGGAGCTAAAATTCACAATGCAAGCCTCCGCATGCTGCTCTATCTGGAGCTGCATCTATTCCTGCCTCCCATCCACCACGATCCCTGGAACAGTTATATTTTGACATATGGACCAAACCATACAATTTGGAAATTAAAAAAAAAAAAAAAAAGGTCTGCAAAGAGTCCTTCCTGTGTACTCGAACATAAATTTCTCTTTCTACTTGTTTCTGCACTTTAGGAAAGAAACACAAATTCTCTATTTGTGCTCCAGGGTGTATACTTAGCTCATCATATAATGGAGCTGTACTTTCCCTTTAAATATGAACTATGAATTTTTGGACAAAATTCTACCAGATTAATACAGAATTGCAGATTTTTCCCATTGGGCCTTTTCTTGATTTATTTTTATCAGCATGAATAACTCCTGAGAATATGGTGAGCTGTTTCCTCACAGAGATACCACAGCCTGGAGTCTGGCAGCATTTCCACCATCTACCACCCACAGAGCTTGATTTTAAGTTGTTTTTCTCAATACAACAAGACCAGTGATTTCTAACAGCAGTCATATCCAAGTTGTTCTGGAATTGTCAGCTACGTATTTAAGTGTTATATGTTATTTCCTTGCTGTTTTTCTTCTTTATTTTTAAAGCATTTTTATTGTGAAATAAGTTTAGATTTACATAAGAGTTGCAAAGATAGTATAGGTGTGCAACTTTACCCAGCTCCCTGTAATTTAAAAAATGTATCTTCCGATGGTTCATTTATTAAAATTTAAAAAAATTATCACTGGTACCATACTATTAACTAAACTCTAGATTTTGTTATATTATTAGCTAAACTCTAGATTTCCAGTTTTTCCACTGATGTCTTTTAGCTTGTTCCAGGATCATAGGATGCCATGCTGCATAATCTTTCTAATGTATACATTAACATGTAATAATAGTTTTGAAGGTTCAGAGGTCATTTGCATAAATTTCAGATTCTTTAGCATGGCATAAAAGTATTGTCTTCATGATCTGGCACCCACCTTTCTCTCCGGAAGCATCTCCAGCTGTTCCTGAGCTGATGTCAAGCCCTCTGTGGTAGGCAGTCTCTGTCAACACCACCTGAGTAAGCCTGGAAACAGACCTCCTCCAGTCAAGCCTGGAAATGACTGCAGTCCTGGCCCCTGGGGGGACTGCAGCTTTGTGAGAAACCCTGAGCCTGAGAACCAAATTGAGCCATGCCTAAATTCCTAACTCATAGAATTGGCAAGTTAACTCATAGAATTGACAATTTGTTGTTTTGGGGGGAAAGTTTTAATTAATAACAAATATATGTTGAAGCCAGCTGGACTACCTACCTAGAACATCCCATATTGGCCATATTTTCTCATACCTTGGTGTCCAGGTAGTTAGTCAGACAGTTATTTTGTGATTTAATTCATATTCCTAATACCCTACCAAATACCAGGCTCTGTGCTGGGTGGTGGAATCAAGGACTCTAAAATATGGTTAAAGGAACCCGTAATTAGGTAGAAAGCACAGTGATGTTAGTTACTGGTAATAATGTAAAAAATGCTGCAGTTGAGGAATACATGTATTTTATAAATTTAGAGAAAATAATGATTACATTATTTTCTAGATCAAATGATCTAGAAAGTGAAAAGTTATGAAGAAATTTTTGAGCTAGATTTTGAAGTTTAGTGGCGTTTCATCACATAAGAAAGTTCGCAGAGGGAAGAATGTGAACAAAACATTGAGCGTTGAGAGTACGTATTGCGTTTGGGGAGGGCAAATGTGCCAGTGGGTTTGGGGATGGAGGTATATTGGATGAGCACTGTTGTGGAAGAGTGAACTGTCTTCCATTCTCCTCCTCACCTGTTATAATCTTACACATCCCTCAAGACCCAGCTCAAATTCATTGCTTTCTTGAGGTCATTTCTGACTGTTGCTAACCACGAGGATCTCTCCCATTCAATTACATACTGTCTCACATTGTTCTCCAAGTGCTGTCTTAGCAAACACTTCGAGATGGCAAATAATCTTCTGTATGCACATCTAGAACATTTCTGAGCACATAATGTTAGATAAATGCTTATTGATTAATTGAAGGTGACATTTCTATGTTACTTAAAGTCTAAGTTAAAGTGATGAACTGAATATAAATACACAACAAGTAACTCCAAAGCAACACTGAGGTACATGCCTTATAATGATGCTTAGAAACAAAAATACAGGGGGACAATTAGTGAAATTTCTGGTATTTAGAAGCATCAACCTGATGTCAGTAGGCAAATGAAGGGTTGAAAGTGAGAAAAAGCGCAAGAAAATGCACAGATGTGACTGGGCACTGGTAGTTGGGAGGCAACCTTGTTCCAGAGAGCACCAGTGGGAGAGCAGTGATTGGGAGGCAAAGGTGAGTCCAAATGAGGAGATGTAAGCTCTCATTCATGATGGAGAGTCCAGTTTGGTAACGGCCTAAGTGGTCTGTCCTGCAACTCAGAGAGGGAATTTCTATAGTATGGCAGTTAAGTGTCCTTTTTCCCAAACAAAAGTACATATTCTGGAGGATACATGTCAATGGAACCTGCCTATGAATTCTCCTATTAATATAGCATTATTAGACCCTGAATGTCCCACAGAATAGTTTAGGGAAGTACAAGGGGTATTCTGTCTGGATTCACAAATGAATCGAATCAGTTACCATGTGACATCCGTGTTTGGATCTATTTCTCTTTCCAGTGTCATATACTCCTTTCCTAGAATAGGACCATCACTCATTCCTGCTGTCTCTACCATATCTGCTGTTAATCACCCCTGCCATCGAGCATCAAGGAGGTTTGTGCTGAGCAGACTGTCCCCACTGCCTCTGAGGGATGGAGCTCAAGCTACTCAAGATTCATAGTTGTCTACTGGGAATCCAAGGAATCTCTGGCCATCTTTGTTATTACAATCACTATAGTCATGTGTCCTAGATCACAGATGTGTGCAGCCCTGATTGTAGATTAAAGTAAAACAAGTTGTTTAAATTTTTACTTATAGGTCCACACCCTATTCACATGCCTCCCAGGGCTCAGTCATGAGTCCAGCCATGGGTAAGTGCAACACAGGAGGGAGCTGGACATGAAGATGAAAATTAGTAGTAAACATCATGCTCTGTTCAGACTTTTCTTCTCACCTCTAAAGCTACATTAGCCTATTAAGTGTGTTGTGCCTGATCCTTTCTTTACTTAGACACTCTTCATGTATATAAACTTCTGGTGTGTTGACCACATACTCTCAGGCATCTGTGGACTCCTCCTCATTGAGGATATAGCTTGGGATTAAGCCAGGATCTCAGCTATAGTATGTTTGTGTCTGAACAAGGGGTGCCACACTAAGAAAGAGTTGTGTAGTCCAGATAGGAATAGGGCCACAGAAAGCAAGAGGAAAACTCATTGCATTCTGGATGGAGTCTAAGTCATGGGTCAATTGCCTATTCCAGACATCATTTTACCCACTTTTGACATGTGCTTGTATAGACGGAACCATTTGAAAGTTAAAGAGTAAGCAAGGGACTGAAAGTGTTAAAATATAGATTTTTTTAGCAACAATCTGACAGAGCTATCCAGTGTGTTTAGACTAGAGGAAGCAGGAAGATCAACAAGGAAATTATTAAAATAATGCAGGCATGGAGTGATGAGCATGTTTCCTGATCTCCTTGCCGGTCAGGAAACTCAGAGTTAAGTTTTGTACTGACTCGTAATAGCTGTCATTTATTCAGTTTTAGAATACTAATACCTTTCATTTTAACATCTCCAATCATATACTTGCTTCCTTTGTCTTATTGGTCTTTGGATTTTATTTTACTTCGTTTCCCTTATAGCGACATCTTACATTTTAGAAGTAGGTTATAAATATAAAAATGCATGAATAAAATAGGCCTATTGGTGGTAATGGGAAGACTGAAGATAAATAATGTTTGTTTGATGTGACCTGTTATAAATAGCTGAGGATTCTATAAAATACTGCGTTAAGAGGTATCACGTAATCAGTGAATGGTAATAGTTGTGTGACTGGGAGATATAGAACAAAGTTATAATGACATAGTAACTTTTAAACTTCAAAATGACAAGCTAGGGGCTGTGGTTCAGCAATTGTTTAAGAATGTGCTGTTTCCATACCTACTTTAAAAATCAGTGATCAAAATGAGATAATAGCTTGAGTAATACAAAACTTAGTAAGAGTCTGCTGCCTTACAAGGCAGGACAAATGGAGGTATAAGAAGCAGGATGTGATCAGAGTGCCCAGGTAATTCACACTAAGTGGATGTGCTTGTTATGACTGCGGAGCAGTAACTCACTGGGGAACACAGTGATCTGCAAAGCATTGGAACTTATTCATTAGTGAGAATTCTTGCTCTATTGAAGCTTAAAAAGAAAACAGAGCGTAATGAAAAATTTGCAAACAGAGAAAGGAGTAATTACAAAATCTTGGAGTAAGTAGCACGAGGGATTCCAAACCCAAATACCTATAGAGTCCAGGCAGAACATGTAAATAAGTGAAGTGGGCAAGATGTAACACAAAAGGAGTGGTGGGGACCATTCCAAACTGAAGGGCACTTGATCCTCAAAGAGGGCAGCTTTTGATCAACTCCAGCTCATCGTTACATATGGAAACATGAGCTCCATACCCCTTCGTATACTGACAGTTCAAGAGAAGCCAGGAAATCAGACCTCTACTAAAACAGGATTTTCTAAATGTTGGGTTAATTTTGTAATACAATGTGTACACCAAAACAAAACACTTCTGTGACTGCATTAAACCTGTGGCCATTGGTTTTGTGGTTTCTGGGAGAGAATTGTTTGAGTCCTATCTTTTTAGGGATAAAGAACACATACTGTTACTTATACAAAAGAGGCTCGCTGGGAAAACTGAAGGGAAAAGATAGCATTTTCCTAAGGGAATGGGATAAGGCAGAGCCAGATGTGGGAGTGAGATCCCTTCTCTGATGAGTGGATTCAGGAGGGTGGTGTAGGGGCTCTCTTCTGAATTAGACCTTGTTACCCTATGTGAGTCCAGCAGCTCTAACAAAAATATTTTAGCAGAGGCCACTCCTCAGTCTAGGTAGAGATGATAATACTATTGGGGATGTGAGCAGAGTGTTTAAATTTACTAAAAAGACAAAAATAAGCCTTTTGGTACAAAGTCCTCCGCCAAAATGTGGCTGCCACATCCTTATTATGTGATAACTGGTCCCAAGGTGGGTGGAAAAATGTTCATTCAAATGTAAGTCATTTAATATCTGCTAAGGGTGAGAAAAAAGGCAACTGATAAAATCTCCCAAACTTCCAAATGTTTAAATTATGGGATGCAAAGTCAGGTTTGGAGATAAATTTTTTGTGGTTGTTATAACAATAAAAATATTTCTTATGTGGTCACTATGTACTAGAAAGTATAGTGAATTTTCTACATGCATTATCTTGATAATTCCTTATAGGACCCCAGAAGCAGGTGTTTCTATTATTCCCACGTGATACTGCAGGGTACTCAGCCTCTCACAGGTGAAGTGGCTTGCCCAAGATCACACAGCTGGTAAGTGGTGCTATCACATAAGATACCAGGGTGTGTGCCCCACCCTTCTCCATCAATTTAATCACGACACAATTCAAAGTTTCTTAAAGTGAGAGTTTTTGTGAAAACCAAATGTGATGATACACATAACAATATTTTATATGTAAGACAGTTTCTGGTTTCAAGTGCAAGAGAAGCTATTAGGTAATTTCACTTTGGATAGCTGTAACTATTACTTTTTGCAATTACTCCTCATATGAAATTCTGCCTATTAATTGGTTTCCATTGTGTCCATTCAAAAGAAAAGAATCCTTGCCCTATGCATTTGGTCTAGTCACTGTTTACATCTTTATATGCCCACTTTAACCTAATTATATGGTCTCCTTCTCAGACCAGCTGTGGGTGAAGATGGGAAGAGATGCAGCCCACATGAGGGGTCTGTTCATTGAATGATGATTTCACCACTGTTCATGAGACCAGTGCTGGAGAACTTTCCTTACAAACAGTGAACATTTTTTCCTACTGGCTTTTAAAGTAAGAAAAATCATGACCCACGTATATCCAGAAACACTCAACCATGGGAAGAACTATCGCAGAATATGAAAACTTTGTCCTAACACAATTTCATCTGAAATTTTATATACTCTGAGTCTCTAGGGGAGAAAAAGAAAAGAAATAAAAATAAATGAGAGAATAGGAATGGTTATGAGG
>NW_016107340.1:3598081-3602179 GCF_001604975.1 Cebus imitator | reverse complement strand
AAAAAAAAAAAAAAAAAAAAGCCTGTTGCAGCAAAGAACTATTTCTTTTGAGTCAGGTTTTGTGCTAGATTATTAAGTACTCTAGAAATCGCTTTAAAGATTTTTACCTAGTTGATGAAAATAGTTAAGTACATCAGACCCAGGCATGACTCATTCTTGGGTAGATCTCATAATTAATAAATTCATTCAGAAAAAAATGCAAATTATTTAAATAGGGTGGGTATTATTTTGTTATTGCTTTACTTTGTATCAATTAGCCACATCTTTATGATAAAGGACACCATGAATGTAAAATGTTTGGAACTCAAATATGGTCTTTGTTTTTCCAGTGCTGATTATACATTAGGCACAGTGGTAGGTGCTGTAAGTCAGATCATGTCAGCTTTTTACAATCCCTCAGTGTCTCCCCATTGAACTTAAAATGAACTGCAAACTCTCATGACAATACTCCAGTCCTGCATGACCTGGTGGCCTCTGCTTCTCTCCATCTTTACCTCTACCACATTCCCTCTTGCTTGCTCCTTGCCAACCACCCCAGGTCTCTTCCAGTGGCTCAAACATTCCAAGATTTGTGCCACTGGTCCTCTTTGCCTGCTGATTCTTCTGCCCAGAATACTAGCTTCCTGTCTTGTTTATGAGTGATTCCATCACATTCCTCATCAGCTTAATGTCACATCCCCAGAAAGACCTTCTCTGAGTCTTCTTTTTAAAATAGCCACTTGTCACCTACCCTGCTGTCACCTACCCTGATGCCACAGCATCTTTTATTTTCTTCATAGAATGTATCATAGTCTGTTTTGTTTTGTTTTCTTTCCCTGTTTTCTTTCTCTGGCTATATAGTATAGGCTCCATGAGGATGGGGCCTTGTTTTTCTTAATTTCTGTTCTATCAAATCCTGGAGTGGCATCTGCACACTAGACATATACTACTTATTTGCTAAATGATGGATAGATGAATAAATATGGAGACACTAATAGTCAGAGAATCCCATTTTTATGTCAAGTATTGTGCTAAATATTATCTATGTTAGTTTACATAGTTACTACTGTGAAATAAGCTTGATTTTCATCTTGCTAATGAGAAAAATGAGAATTTAGGTCTTGTAATGCTGTATAAGCCCTTAAGGAGCTCCCAGTCTGATTATATCATTAGACAACAAGCTCATTATGTAATAAATCCAGATTCTGTGTTTTTTTCCACAACAGCATGTAGAAATCTCATATAGCACGCTTAAATTAAGTGGTTAGATTTAGCTCTGCTCTTCACGCCTCCAGTGAATTATGCATGCCTTTGTGGATTTGAATACATCTTTATGAAATAAACATATTTTGGAGAGCAGACACTGTCTCTCTCATTTCCATAAAAGTGAAATGCCCATTATATCAACATTTGTGATCCCTTGATTATAATTCTTTACATTCATATAGCACTTTTGCAAGGAATTTTCAGACACATGAGCTTCTTCCATTTCTTTTTACATTTCTGTTAAGGAAGGGCAGGCAGGGGAGTTGTTATTTGTTCTCGTCTTGCCACAGATGATGCTGTTAGATTTCTATGACCTTAAGTGGCTTTCCCAAGGTCACACAGCTGGTAAGTGATAAAGCTTCTTGGCCCTGGCCTTCTGTCTTCAGAGCATAATTCTGTTGTCTCCAAATCAGTGAAGTATCCTTCTCCCTGCAGCTTCTACCCATCCTCCCCACCCCAATCATCCTTCTCTATTCTCTATTTCCTGAAAGTCTGCACAATGACATACTGAGAGCTTTAAATGGAGGTGAGAATGAAGGAGTTCTTGGTAGTGAAAACTGATGAGCAGGCAGATTTCTCTGCCTGCCTCTCATTTCTCCTCAGTTCCTCTTTTTCCCCAAAGAAATTCAGAGAGTATCTCCAAGGGGATCTTACTACAGAGAGCTACTCCATGACTATATTTTAATAAGTGGAAGTGAGGAGATAAATATTCTTTTTCTGATCCTTTGACCAGATATGCTAATGAAGCATGTCCCAAAATGTCTCTCAAATTGTTCCCTTCCCTTCCATTCTCACTAGTGTCTCTCTAGTTTCAGTCATCATCTCTATTGTTTTCTGATACTCTTCTAACTTGCCTTTTTTCCTCCAGCCTAGCCACCATCAATTCTACTCTCTATGCTGCAAATAGAGCTTCCATTCTAGTGCATAGATGTCATCACATTGCTCTTTTCCTCTTAATCATCCGTGTCTCTCCATTGCTGATAGCCTACATTTAAACTCTTTGATATGTCACACAAAGCCATTGACAACTGAGTTCCTTGCTGCTCCAGCCTCCCTTCCTGCTATATACCATACTGTCATCTTAGAAGACTTCTGGCTAGTGACTGCCTACTGTGCAATCTCATACCCTGTGCCTCTGCATGGTGTTCCTGCTTCTTGGAGTACCTTCTCCCTGCTTCTGTAAAGTTCAGCTCAGAAATTACTTCGATCTTGAAGCTTTCCTGGATTCTTCTCTATTATACTTCTCCCTAAAGAAGATGTTCTTCCAGCCTTTCTCCCATGGGAGTTTGTTTAGACAACTATTAGGGCTGCAGTGATGATATTTTTTGGTTTTAATATCTTGAAAACATGGTTTGGTAACAGAATAAAGTAGTTTAAATAATAACAATAGCTACTTTTTTTGCATCTTCTTCAGTATCTTTACTTCATAAATCATGGTCTCATCAAGAGGAGGGATACTACCTTATTCTTTGTGACATTAGAACCCAGTATAGCCACTGGCATGTAAGAGTAAGTTATTGATGCTCATTGGATTCCAGGCATTCTTGTATATGCTTTAAATATACTCTCATTTTTACTGCAATCTTCTGAGATAGCTGTGATGCTACCATTTTGCAGATAAGAAAACTGATTTTTTTTTTTTTTTTTTTTTTTTTTAAAAAATTTTTTTTTTTTTTTTTTTTTTTTTTTTTTTGGAGACGGAGTCTTGCTCCGACACCAGGCTGGAGTGCAGTGGCACGATCTCGGCTCACTGCAACCTCCGCCTACCAGGTTCAAGCGATTCCCCTGCCTCAGCCTCCTGAGTAGCTGGGACTACAGGTGCATGCCACCATACCCAGCTAATTTGTTGTACTTTAGTAGAGGCGGGGTTTCATCATGTTGGCCAGGATGGTCTCAATCTCCTGACCTCGTGATTGACCCACATCAGCCTCCCAAAGTGCTGGAATTACAGGAGTGAGCTACTGTGCCCAGCCAAGAAAACTGATATTAAAAGGATTTTTATTTCACAGAGGTAGTATTTTAACTGATGTAAATCTGACTCCTAAAGTGTGTTCTTTTCTATTATATGAAAGATTACCTTATATAAATTGATCAAATATTATTATTCCCTGTTTAATATGTAAAAAATATTACCCACCTTGCATCCTGTGAAAGCTATTAAAGTAGGTGGAAATTAATTTAGTGCTTAAATAATATGATTGAGCATGAAAGCCAAGAAAAACAGGTTAAAGGAGATTTTTTTTTTTTGGAGGGAGTGAAATTAATAGAGACCACATGGGACATATTAGCAGAGAGCCATGTGGGGAAATAAGCTAAGCCCATGATTTACTGAGATTGTTTTCTATCACCTCTGTGAACATTTACCTTAAGCAAGACACACAGCTTGACAAAGACATAAAGTACTTTACATGTACTTTAACATGTAACCCTTCAGAGTTCTAATCTTAAGGACAAGACTGGCAGAGATGGCTGAATTCTCAGGTCTACTGATCTGCTGTTTATAGTTTTATTCATTCTCTACAATTTACAAAGCATGCAATATTCAACAGCAAATTCGACAAACAAATTACATGCAAAATTACAGCATTTACCACTGACCCTCTGTAGCCATCTTATTTGCCAATAGGTAGTACAAAGAAAGGCTGGGCGCAGTGGCTCACACCTGTAATCTCAGAACTTTGGGAGGCCGAGGTGGGTGGATCACCTGAGGTCAGGAGTTCGTGACCAGTCTGGCCAATGTGGTGAAACCCTGTCTCTACTAAAAATGCAAAAATTAGCCAGGTGTGGTGGCAGGTGCCTGTAATCCTAGCTACCTTGGAGCCTGAGGTAGGAGAATTGCTTGAACCCAGGAGA
>NW_016107340.1:3520384-3597971 GCF_001604975.1 Cebus imitator | reverse complement strand
ATGAAAGGTAATACAAACCCCTAATACATTATCTTACTATGATATTATTGTGAGATACTTCTAGATTGGCTTGAGGTTTTCAAAGTTTTCAATATTTTCAAAAGAACAATGCATTTCCTTTTTGGCAAGAAGGATATTTCTGACCAAGGAAGCTTCAGTGACACACTTTTCCGGAAATGAGAGAATGGCACACACACACATTCACCAGTCACTTAGAAAATTGAATGAGGTACTGGGGAAAATACTGTGTTCTAAACTTGAGAATGGTTATAAAGGGAATGGGAAAGTCCCTATGTTTTTAAAGGAAGCAAATTAGTCGCAGGCAGCCTCGGACAAGTTGAAGAAACATCTGGGTAGACCGATAATAGACTGACTTCCTGAAATGCAGTTTTAACGATGATGACTTCAGACAGGAAGCTTAAGTTTCTAATTTGTAACATTGGGAAAATACATAAAATTACAAGGCAAAATATTAACCATGTACAAAATTGTAATTTTCTAGTAAAAATATATTTTATAAAGTTATAGAGGTTTAATATTATTATTTTCAAGATCTAAAAGCTATCAAACATTTTAGTCTATGCCTCTCCTTCCTGGGGACCATTTCAAGAAAAATATATGTACTGCATCCATTAAATCCAAATGCTATATAGTTTCTTCTAATTACTGTATTCTAGCAGCAATTTTAACAAAAATGACATTTCACTTCTCCAAACCAGAATGTTGACATGAAAAATGTTTTGACTATGACGAAGTCAGAAGTACTAACAAGGAGAAAAATTAATAACTACCAAATAAATTAACCATGCTTTTCCAATGATGTGGCTGTTGGCCATTCTAAGACCTTAAGGCAGGGCTTTAAGAATACTCCTGTAAGTTATCAAATATCTGTGGAATGCTTTTAGATTTTGCATACATATGCATATGTCTGTATATGAAAATAAATTATTCAGGGCAGTCTCTCAGGAGATAAGGAAAATCCCTTAGCACCACATTTTGTTCATCTTGTTTCCCTTATTGCCAGTGAATTGCAGGGACCTATTAAGTTAAATGGCATTGCACATAGTTTGGAATTATTCTTCTTCTATGTTTAAAGGAACACATATTTTTGAAGAGCCTACACTTGAATATTCTTTGGGCCTTCATGTTGCCCATTTCTATATACATGACATTGTAAAGCAGCGTAATTTTCATGGTGAAAGAATAAGAGTTACCCTTTATATCCTTATGTCATGCAGAGACTCATAGGTCCTGGTCTTTTACCCCAAGTTGCATGTATAATTAGGAAGACCACAATTCTTTACTTAATAGCTGTTGGTGAGGAAGGGGACTTTTCCACGAACACAAAAAGTGCAGTGCAAGATCCATTTACTTATGACTATGGATACAGGCTTTTGAGTCTAAGACAAAGTTCATTATTTTATCAGCCACATGTTTTTTAAATATTTTAAAAGAAAAAAACTAAATCTTCCATTTTCAGCCAATGTAGCTACTTCTGCACTTGTTCTGCATCTACCCTCCCACTTGCACTCCATGTCTAGCTAAGCGGATTTCCCTATCTTGCCCTTGGTTGGTCTGCTTTCTGGTATATGTGCCTTTGCCTACATGGCTATCTTTCTGATTTATCCATTTTTCAAAGTCCTTTTCATCTTTTTAGGACTGACCTTCTCAAATGCAATCTCCAGCATGAAGATGTGCCTATCACCTCTGCAATAAGTAACTGTGCTCTCCATTGGGTAGCCCTTTATTATTTCATTATTTAGAACATTTAATTCAGAAAATACTTGGTGAGAGGCTGTCCTCTGAAAGGCACTGTCCTATGTTCTGTGGGATTTGGGTAAGTAGAAAAACAACCTATCATTCAAAATTAGAAGAGGAAATAAGGTACATATAATATAGCTATGATGCAATGCAGACTCTTATTTAATATCTGTATTCTGTTAATTGGAATTCAATGGTTTGAAGTTCACAACACACACACACACACACACACACACACACACACACACACACACACAGTACATATGGGGTCTACCTAACAGTGGGCCCAGAGGGATAAGGTAGGAATTTAATGGCATTGCATAGATTTCTGGCCATCCATAACTTTTTTTCCCAGGTGGTAAGTAATTTACAAACAAAAACTATTCATCTTCTGGAGAAATTCACCTTGTATTTTCCATAGATCTATCATATGTAAAAAGCTATCTCTTCTCAAAGAGAAAGAGATAATAAGCCTGGTCTGCATACAGCCTCTGCCTTTTCCATGCCCCTTCTACAATGTGCTTGATCCCACACACATATGTATGCACACGTACACACACACACACACCCTATTGCTATCTGAATCTCACAGTCCCAAAGCTGTAATCATAGGAAGTATCCCATTTACTCCCCACTTGAGTTATTTTTCTCCTCTAACTCCAGGGATTGAGAACCAAAGAGAAATTAGCTTGGTTTCCCTCTGAACTCTGTATGTGCACACCATGTACAACTTCCTTCCCTTCAAAGGGAGCAGAGGTGTAGACAGGCAGAGGAGGCTTCTGTTGGAATTCAGAATCTCTGCAAAGGTAATCTTTGAACTACGGAGTAGTTAATACCCTTAAAATGTAATGAATCTATGACTCAGTGTTTTCAAGGTTGTACTTTCAAGTCCATTTTGAGTATTTGTAGACTAGCCAGAGGACTTTGCAACTACTGAAAACATTGTGGAAAATATGTTTCAAGTTCCAAGCAAGTAACTTGTACAGAAAGCACTGAAAATACCCTGTGTCTGGAGGAGCCTATATCCAGATGCAGCATGCGATATGTGTAATATGCTTATAAGCTAAGTGCAGTAGAAATTAGACACCCAACCTCATTTTACAAAGATTTTCATAGTCAAAGGACTGCAAGTCAACACTGAATTTCATATTAAAATAGCCCCAAAAGTATTTGCAGAGGAAGTTCCTGAATTCTGACTGATTTTTAGATGGAACAAAGAAAAGGGCATTACAGAGTCCAAGCATTACAGAGAATACCAAATAACAGGGCTGGTAAAATAAAATAAAATAAATGTAATAACACTTCTTATGTATTTAACTTTATTTTTCAGTTTGTCCATCTCTGAAGTAAGGATAGTAATAATACTTACCTGATAGGGTTGTCAGGTGAATTAAGTGAGTAATGTACACAAACCACTTATAGAGACAGGCGCATAGTAGATATGTTGGTGTTCATGACTGTGAACACTGTTTGATAGTTCACAGACTCTTATTGACAAACACATGGTAGAGGGGACTGCTTTGGGCACCAGATGGCAATCTCAAGCTACTCCCTCAAAAGTGCATTCAGCCCCTGTGTGTAAACAAGTAATTCTTAATCCCCTCATTGCTTTTTTTTTTTTTTTTTCCAAGAAAAGAAAGGACGCTGCTAAAGTTTACCCCTCTTGACTGCTAATAAGTAAGGGTTTCTTTTTGCTGGGGAGAAAATTGAGGTGGGGTTTAGGGATGTGAAGAAAATGTTCTAAAACTAGATTATGGTATTTGTACAACTCTGGTAATATACTAAAACCATGACACTGATACTTTAAGTGGGTGAGTTGTATAGTATATGAATTATATCTCAAGAAAGCTCAGTTAGAAAGTGTATGACATTCTTAAAAGTTCTTTTTAGGCATTAAGAGAATTTTCTCTATTTACAAAGGCAAAACAGGACAACATTGCCAGTGGATTTTCAAAATAATTTTTCATTATTTGTGAAAAGATGAATGCAAACTATAATGTGTGTGCATACTAACATCCTGTACTGGTTTTCTGAATGAGTTAAACAATTTTGTGTCAACATACTTTGGAATTAGTGATTTCCAAAGTAATGATTTTCCTGAGCTCTTACCTCTGTGTTTATACTGCTAATGATGATAGGTTATTTTAATTTTGTCTAAGTGCTAACTTCTATAGACAGTCTAACATTTGCATCATTCATATTCTGAAGGCACAAAACAATAAAATTGTGCTCTGACCAACATGATATTCTTCACCAAGAACTTGCTCCACACTGTTTTTTGGTTTTAGATAGAAACTCTTGCTACATTTTGTAAGAGCTCATCCAGAGTGGCACCTCAGCACACAATGATGGAGATAATGAGACAGGATGCTTCATCTACTGTAACTCTGTCTGAAGATAAAATTCCTCCATTGTGGCTGTAGCAAAAGTCCAATTTTATTGTTATCGCCCACATATTTAGCTGATAACAATTGGTGATGACATAAGCCCAACTGAAAAATGCAGTGCATCATACCATCCTTTTCACACTCTCTTATAAGCAGTTATTATCTCAGGAGAGGCTATAACCACCCTATGAGGAAAGATACCCTGTGGGTTCTGTTTTCCACTGTGAGATGGATCACCAGAAATGCCAGTCATGGTCTTCTGATGATAAAACTTGTGGAAACGTATACTTCAGATTATTTGACTATTTCCTGTTTTTAACCTTTACTTATGTTTTTAGTTGTTCTTCAGTTTCCAAGTCTTACAGAAACCCAACATCATTTCCTGTAAAAACACCTATTTGTACATTAAAGTCAAGGACAATGGGGCCTTAAAAAAATTGCAAGTGAGCTGATTAGTAGCCCATTAGACTTAGTGAACAATGTCAGAATATCTCAAGTGATGCAGGTAACTAGAATTAGATTCAGCTTATGGCTATAAATAAAAATAACCAGCCATCTAAATAACATGAGTCAGCCTTGCCAAATGGACTCAATTGTCTGACTTCTCCCACACCAAACATACCCCTAAATGAATTGAATTGAATAGTTTTGGATTTGGGCTTCATCAGTTTCTCTGCTCAGATCCTACTCTTGATTTATCATCATCCTTAAGAGAAAGGGAGAAACTATACCAGCTGAGGGATCTGCATCTCCTGTGTCCCTTTATATGAACAGAGGCCACCTGGGCTCACCTGGAGATTCTGGGTAGCCTCGTTTGGCTATTCATCTCCTCCAGTCAGGGCTGCTGGCACTACAACTATGACTATTACCAAACAAACCTATTTACTTCAGAAATGCAGTCACTGTGGTGGGAAAAATAAACCAGTCTTCCTAGGATCATCCTACTGAAGATAACTTCTTCAGTAGGATTTTTTTAAATTAATATTTATGTTATATATTTATACATATTATTCACAGTTGAACCATGTATCTATGATTGCTATGTTAATTCTTCTTATGCTTGTCCAATTTCTTTTTCCTGGAGTTAAACATTGCCTCTGATTTCAGTTGTCTGTTTAGCTTTCTATTTACCTGACACTCAATTCTTAATTTTCTATTAGTATAGAAAATTGACTTTGCAAGGTTTAAACATCAAGTAATCACATAATCTTTCTCTCTGGTAATATTTTTCCTAGGGTTGTCTGTTCATCTGCTCCAAGGTGGATTTTTGTTCTCTAGACCTGCTGTGACACTGTCAACTAGAGTGCATGCTGTCTCTGTCTCCTCTTTGAATCTTCTGCTTTCTGAATCTTGTGTCTTTTATTTTAATTCCACATTTTGATGATGATATCCTTTAGCAGCTTTCTGAAATAAGATGATGATTTTCTTTGAGACCTGGCATGTCTGGGAGTGCCTCAATTCTACCCTTAATTTGATCTTTCAACTAAATATAGAATTCTATATTGGAACTAAGTTTCCTTCAGAATTTTGATGGCATTGCTCTGTTTTATTTTAACTTCTGGTTTACTATTAAGAAATCTAGTATCATGTTTATACTAAATATGTTATCTGTGACCTGTTTTTTAACCTTCTATGGAAGTGCCTAAGCTCTTCATATTATTTCTGATACTCAAAAATTTTATAGTAAAGTGACTCTTAAGATTGTTTCTCTCTCTTGGAAGTAGAAATTCATATACTCTATTTTTTGCAATATTTTTATTATTTTTGTATAAAATCTGGAATATGTTTTTTAATAGTATTTATTGGATAATATCTTCCCTTTTTCCACATTCTCTCTTTTCTTTTTCTGAACAATTATTTGTATATCAGGTCTCTTGGACTGATTATTTTTGCCCTTTTGTCTACTTTCTGGAAGATTTTCTTTCTATTCTCTTTTTCTCTTGATTTTCTTTTTTACTTGTGCTATCATTTTAAGTTTCTAGAGCCTTTTAAAATTATTACTTGCTTGTTTATAGCTTATTTTATATATATTTTTTCCTGTTTCTTGGCTAAAAGCGTTTTCCCTTTTCTTCATGAGCACATTAGTTACAGTTTGAAGATTTCTCCTGTTTCCTTCCTTATTTCTCTTTTTATTTTTCTTTTTTTCTGTTTATTTTAAAGGTTACTTCAGATGCTTGGTGATTTTTCTCTATAGGCCTCTATTTAAAAAAGAGGCACTAAAATCCTGATTGGGAGCTCTGTGTACATAGGCAAGGGAGTTGATGGTGGGTTTTCCAGATGAGTGATGATGTGAAGCCTGGCCATTTCATGCTTGGAAAGTTCTCAAATATCAGATATCAGACCTTTTGGTATCCTTTCTTCTGGGTGCAAACCTGGTTGATAGACTTTTGGGAGTGGAAAAAGGAAAGGAAACATATTCACAGTGTAAGCTTTTATTTGATAGGCTATTTTCTGTGCAGTGTTTCAACTTCATCCCCATCCATACCCGCAGAGTAAATATACACTCTTGTTTGAATGGAGAACAATAGGGGAGAGGTACGTATCGGTCCTTCTGTTTTCAGCCCCGGCTCACACCACTACATTCAGAAGTGCTGGTGACTGCAGTCTATGAGCCTTTGCTGAGTTCTCTGATATGAATCAGCTTGTTTCTTTTTGGTTTCATTTCCTGTTCATCACAGAGACTTAAAGCTATGACTCTTGCTTCTGCTTTTCCTCTTCCAAAACTTTATTCCTATTTCTCACCTGCTGTGATCTTGTCTTCCATTCTGTTTGACCTTGTGGATTTATGTCTTTTAAAAATTCCTCAACTGTTTTTATAGTGGAGTTTAGGGAGAGAGCAGAAATAAATGCAGGTATTCAAATGTCTGTGTTTAACTGTAGGTTCAGAATTTATGTTTAGTTTTATTAAATGTACTCTTGGTGGTTCTAGCCATCCATTTAGCTTATCAAAATCTTCCAGACCCCAGTACTTTCATTCATCAAACTATTTGTATCACCAAGCTTTGTGCAAATCTATCCATTTAGACAGTCTAGGATGAACACAGCTATTTAGCAAATTTTTGAAGTTTTCCGTTTACCACATGCTCAGCTCTGCTCCCTCATATAAATTTGGTCACCCTGTGTGAAAACCCCACCCAGTCAGTATATAGTATCTTTTGTTCTTTACTTGTGACCAAAGCTTCTTTAGAAGTTTATCAAGATACTTGAAACAAATGCTCCCTCCCATATCTGTCTTCTCTCTTTTTTTCCCTTCCCCCACCTCTCTCTCTCTCTTTTCCTTACCTCCCTCTCTTTCGCATATACAGTAGTTATCTTTGTATAGCCAAAGGCATCTATAACTTCTGAATTCTGACCAGCATCATGTAGCTTTAATCTTTTTTTTTTTTTTTTAAACTTTTAAATTCAGGGATACACATGTAGATTTGTCATCCTGGTAAACATGCATCGCGGGAGTTTGTTGTACAGATTATTTTGTCAACCAGGTACTAAGCCTAGTATCCTACCCAATAGTTATTTTTTCTGCTCCTCTCCCTCCTCCCACCCTCTACCCTCAAGGAGGCTCCAGTGTCTTTTGTTCCCTTCTTTGTGTTTGTGAGTTCTCAACATTTAGCTCCCACCTATAAGTTAGAACATGCAGTATTAGATTTTCTGTTCCTGTGTTACTTTTCTAAGGGTAATGGCATCCAATTCCATCCATGTTTCTGCAAAAGACATGCTCTTATTCTTTTTTATGACTGCATAGTATTCTGTGGTGTATATGTACTACATTCTATTTATTCAATTTGTCATTGAAGGGCATTAAAGTTGATTCCATGTGTTTGCCACTGTGAATAGTGCTGCAATGCATATTCATGTTTATGTATCTTTATGGTAGAATGATTTATATTTCTCTGGCTATATATCCTGTAATGGGATTGCTGGGTCAAATGGTAGTTCCATTTTTCCCTCTTTCAGGAATTGTCATACTGCTTTCCACAATGGTTGTACTAATTTACACTCCTGCCAACAGTGTATAAATGTTCCCTTTTCTCTGCAACCTTGTCAGCACCTGTTAGTTTTTGACTTCTTCATAACAGCCATTATGACTTGTGTGAGATAGTATCTCATTGTGGTTTTGAATTGCATTTCTCTAATGACTAGTGATATTGAGCATTTCTCATCTTTTGAAAAGTGTCTGTTCCTGTCATTTGCCCACTTTTTAGTGGGGTTGTTTTCTTCTCGTAATTTTTTTTTTTTTCTGAAAATTGATATGGTTAATCAGAATACTAGCAACTGACTTTTTTTTTTTGAGACAGGATCTTGCTCTATTGTTCAGGGTACTGACAACTTTCAATAGCATATCATTGCCTCAATTTTTTAGACTCTTGTATCATGTGCCTGCTGCTTCCATCTACTTAGGTGTCTCTATAAAGCAAACATAGAATTTCTATAAGTGCCTTATTTTTTACAGGAAGAGGACTTAAAGCAATTTGCTGAAAGATCCCAGAATAGTCTAGAGAATTGAGACTTCCTCACAAATGCAAGAAAGGCCAAACTAGAGCAAAAATAGTAAAGCTCTGAATATAATATCAAATTTCATTACATTCAATATCTAAAGTGAAATTCCATGAAATCTAAAAGCTGTGACTTAACATTCCTAGGAATTAATTTTATGTTTGCAACTTTGGAGGCAAAAATATTCCTGAGTTTGTTTACTTGCAAACAACTAGCTTTCTTACCATGGTTTAATTTTGACTTATCTCAACCCTTATCTGTTTCAATATTACTGTTTATGAGTCCTTTAGAGGGTTCTTAAAATCATCATCATATATATTATATCCATTCTTCTACCCTCTTAGGTGAAACTAGTTGTTTATTCACAGGAAGGCAAAATATCTGATAACTGAATACCACAAGTGTTTACATGTTTTGATTTTCACTTTCAAGTGACAATGACAGGTATCCAGTTAAATTATATATTGAAATACTTAACAATTTTCCTTTTTAAATTATCTACCCCTAAGTGGGGAGTAGGCAGGGTGGGGGGGAACTCAACCAAGCTAGTTTTGTTTTTTAAATAGAGATTATGTATCTTTGCTTTTACTCAATAATTTAGATTTTAAAAATCATAAATAAGCTGTTATAGGTAAAATAAACATTGAGGAAATATTCAGAAAGATCCACAACAGTCATGTATGTAGTAGTGGTATTTGGAGAGGAAATGAAATGAAACTAACATCAACTCAAGCCTTAAATAGCTGTGAATGCAATTATAATAATGCATAGTGCTCCTTTAGACTTTATTTCTGGTAAGTCTTTCCAAAAGCAGAATCCCAGAAGACTCAGGTGATAGGTCTGCCTACCAGCCAACTGCCATTCTATCAGTCCCCAGGAGAGCAGCTTGTCCTGCTGACAATTAGTCGCTTTTCTGCATAGGTACTCTGCCTTGTAACGTTAGCTCATCTTTTCTCTTGGACTTAAACAGGAGGACCTGACTCTGTGTGACATCAGTTCAGAAGCAGATGCTGGTGTTTCTGACATATAAGCAAGGAAAATGAGTGAGACTCATGAAAATGCCAGATGATGCATTAAAAATGGTTATATAGCTGTCACTGCTATTACTGTAAAGTTTTGCCTTCCCATTTCTTAATAATGGTGGTTTATGAAAGAAATAAAGAAATACTGCATAGTCTATCTACCAACCGAAAGGCATTAGGTACTTAGACACATGGAGGAATTATTAAAATAAAATGGTTCTAATTGTATAGCAACCTGTAATTACATATTGCAATTATGCCGGGGCAGTTCAGGTGCGATTCATTATTTCACTAATGTTTCTTTGTTATTTTTTCTATTATGATGGAAACTCTTCCAATAGTGGCAAGAAAGGTGGGGGAGAAACGAAATCTCTGACAACTTTTTCTTTAATGAAAAAATTTAAATATACAAAATATTTCTACTGCAAAAACTTAAAATGAGTTTTAGCAGTAGTAGATTAGGCTAATCAGAACAGAAGTATTTATGTAGCATATTCAATTAAAATATTATTAGCAACACCATAACTAATAACAGCAGACATTTCTATCAGCACTCAGAGAATATGGTAAATAGGTATTTTATGTTGAAAGATATTATAAATATAAACGTAATGAAGAATTCTTCCCTCCAAAATTGTATGGTATAACTGGGTTATGCTGGAACAGCACAATGTCATGTTTCTAGATAGAAATAGTCTAAAAAATTGCCTTTATATTTTTAAATGCCTGGAAGCAATGAACAGAGGGAATGGTTCTGTTTATGAAAATTTGAGGTATAATTCTCTCTTGGCAGAGCAAAGGGAGGGGGATGGAATCATAGCCTTGGAAGGGAAATTGATGGATGGAGAACCCTATGGATACACACATCTGTTGAATTCCTGAGCTCTTTTCCCTTTGGGTGCAATGTATTCAATAGCGCGTTCCAATCAAATCCACACTGTGAAAATCTTATTGTGGTGTTATCTCTGTGACTGCTCTTTCACTTGTTGAAATTTCCTATGCAAACTTTGCCTGCAGGAACATGAGCTTATGCAGTGGGTTAAATGGCATTTCATATAGTTGTAAAAACACTTTGGAGTATCTTTTTTTTTCTTTTATATCATCTCATCATTACCTATGTTTGTCAGATGTTATAGGCATAAATGGCAGTAGATAAAGGAAAATTTCTGTCCCATGAAGGTTTAATTTCAGCAATTTTTAAAGACAGTCCATTTTCCTTGGGTAGGAGCGTCTCTTTCTCCTTGACTTTTTCCATTGCAGATGTGAAAACTGAAATGTGAATGTTTTATTAAGGCAGGAGAAATTTTGCTTTAACTTTTTTTTCAGCCTCTACTATAAAATCAGCATCAGAGTCATTGAATTATGTATGTATTTCTTTTGGAATACATGATGATTTGAAGAGATATTTGATCAGAAAATTGTGAGCTTTGATGTTGGGGCATAAGGTAAAAGTGCAGATCACCCATAAAGTAAAGCATGGGTTTGTGACACAGGCAGGAGAGAGCCTCTCCTGTAAGTAATGGTGCTAGAGAAACCAGGTTGTATGAAGGGGCCAAGATATAACCAGCTTAGACAGGATGCCAGAACCCAGGGTCAGTCACCCCTTCATGACCAGGTGATTGGAATTTGAGTTGAGCCTCAGGGGAAGGGTGCTGCCTCATGTTTTGCCAGATGTCTCAAGTAGACTCTCAGTTGCTTGTCCACTATCCAGTCAATGATGCTTTTACTATAGATAAAAACTTCGTTAAAAATATATATAACTGAGTAATTCAACATTCAGGTTTTAGTACTATTGCTTACTAAGTTCTTATCAAGCTACAACAGAAACATCGTTCAAAAAATAGGAATATCTGTGTGTGTTTTCCTCACCAAAAGTCATCTGTTGCTATTTGCTTTTATGATCTATGGGCTCTTGTGAGGCTTGTTTAGTGGAATACACTCATTTCTAGAGCCATTTATACTGGGAAAGAAGGGAAGAAGAAGAGGAAGGAGTCAGGAAGTATAAAAGACAGGGATTGAAGAAATTTGATAGGAAATGTTTAAAATGTTGTCTTCCCTTTATTATGGAAATGCCACATGGGCCTTTCCATTCATTCCTTGCCTAAACCCAGAGCCCCTTCTTAGATCAGGAGTGCTGCCTTGTATTCTTCTTTGTCCAAGGAAATACTATATTTCAGAGACCCTCCAACCTGGGGACACACAGCATATTTTCTTTATTCGAATCAGTCATGATTTTGGATATTTCCTACCAGGGTCATTAGTACTCTAAACTCTACTTGCAACTTCAGTGATTTGGGTTTCTGGGGACTTCAGTGGGTTTTGGGACACTCCTGAAGCATATTCTGATTGTCATTTCAGGCTGTAACAACTTTTGTCTGGCTTCTCCTCCTTATGTGTTCACAAAAAACTGAAATCTTTATATCATTTTCTCTCCAGAAATACTACTTTCAGCTTTTGTTTTTCTCTTTTACAATCATTACAGAAAATCTTGAGGGTAAAAAATATGGCACTATTGCATATCTACAAAATATATACAACTTTATGGATTTTTGCTTTCCTGGAAAACTTATCAATATAAAACTTATTGATAAAAAACCTCTCATATTTCATGATGTCATTCAGATCAGCCAAGTTTATAGACCCACATGTCATTTCAGAAAGGTTCTAGACTGTTTTCTTTTTGTCTCCTATATTTGACTGGAGATTCTTATGAGGAGGGCTTCCTGTTCCTCTTTGTATCCTTAGGCCCCGGCACAGAACCTAGCACCCAATAGCTGTCCCACAGATACGTTTAAAATTGAATTGTGAATACCTTTAAACAAACTTTATTATTATTATTTTTTATTTTACTTTAAGTTCTGGGGTACATATGCAGATCTTGCAGGATTGTTACATAGATGTACACATACCATGGTGGTTTACTGCCTGTATCCCACTAGTCATCTACATTAGGTATTTCTGCTAATGTTATCCCTCCCCAATCTCCTCACCCCCTGCTATCCCTCCCTTAGTCCCCCACTGCCCAACAGACTCCAGTGTGTGATGTTCCCCTCCCTGTGTCCTTGTGTTCTTATTGTTCAACACCCATTTATGAGTGAGAACATGCGGTGTTTGGTTTTCTGTTCTTGTGTCAGTTTGCTGAGAATGATGGTTTCCAGATTCATCCATGTCCCTGCAAAGGACATGAACTCATCCTTTTTCATGGCTGCATAGTATTCCATGGTGTGTATGTGCCACATTTACCTTATCCAGTCTATCTTTGATGGGCATTTGGGTTGGTTCTAAGTCTTTGCTATCATAAACAGTGCCACAATGAACATATATGTGCATGTGTCTTTATAATAGATCAATTTATAATCCTTTGTGTATATACCCAGAAATGGGATTGCTGGGTCACATGGTATTTCTATTTCTAGATCCTTGAGGAATCGCCACACTGTCTTCCACAATGGTTGAACTAATTTACACTCCCACCAACAGTCTAAAAGAATTCCTATTTCTCCACATCCTCTCCAGCATTTGTTGTCACCTGATTTTTTAATGATTCCCATTCTAACTGGCATGAGATGGCATCTCACTGTGGTTTTGATTGGCATATCTCTAATGACCAGTGATGATGAGCATTTTTTTCATGTCTTTGTTGGCTAAATAAATGTCTTCTTTTGAAAAGTGTCTGTTCATATCCTTCGCCCAGTTTTTGATGGGACTGTTTGATTTTTTCTTGTAAATTTGTTTTAGTTGTTTGTAGATTCTGGATATTAGCCCTTTGTCAGATGGGTAACTTGAAAAAAAATTTTTTTCCATTCTGTTGGTTGCTGCTTCACTCTAATGATTCTTTTCCTGTGCAGAAGCTCTTAAGTTTAATTAGATTCCATTTTTCTATTTTGGCTTTTGTTGCCATTACTTATACAAAACAAAGTATATTCTTCCTCTTTTCTATCTATTACAGCAGTTTGAGACTATTTCTCACAGTGTCTTAGAAGAGGACTTGTCTCTCCACTTGTGACTACAATCTCATCATAATATGAATGAATTTGCTAGTGTAAGACTGGAATTATTGTCACTATTCAAATACCCTACACCTCTGCTACAAAGTAGTTCTTTCAGTCCTCCAACATGAAGAAAGCATACATCTAGAGCCTGCATGACTTGCTTCTTAGGAGGCCTCACTCTTAGCTTAAGCGAGGCAAGTATTATGTGTTGGTTTTTCTTTAAAGGAAATACAATTTGTGTTAGCCTTGAGGTAATTTGACTATGACACATTGGAACAGATGGCACCCAACTGGTGATAATTACATTAGTGAACCCTTTGGTGGTGCTACTTGGAGATCACAGATAAGCTTTCCTTTTATGTATAACCTAATGAGATAGAATGTTATCACCTTAAGTGCTTTAGTTAGTAGTGCTCAGTTTAAATAGAACTTATCAAACAATGTTGGCAGTAAAGATAGTATAGTATAGTCAGGGGGATAAATTAATATTGCCTCCAGCAGTCTCAACACATTTAGACAAAATATTCATATTTGTGACACAATCTGCTGAGGATAGACAAGAAAGGCCTTTATAGTTAGACCTGGACTTGAATTTTAATCCTGTAACTTTCAACAAATGGAGACTTGGGAATTTGATTTATTTCTCTCAGCCTGTTTTTCATCTGTAAACTGGAGATAAAAAACATAGTTCTATATTCTGTTTATTTATGGATAAATAAAATGAGAGGTTTTTAGCACAATGCCTGTCAAGGTAAGCTTATTTTAAATATTTGTTAGATTATCTCTCCTTCAATACATCTGGTACTGATCTAAAATATGTACAGTTAAAAATTAATGGATGGAGGGGAAGAAAATGTAAAGAACCTCACCTAATAATTTTTTATTTTTGAAAAATTTATCCAAATGCATATTAAGTAATTTGTCTTCTAGAAATTTAAAACAAAATGAGAAGTTTATTTATGGAAAATTCAGCTTTCTATTACACATTTTTACTCAAATTAAGAAAAAAACTGATTGCTTCAAGTAATATTTTGTCTAGATTACTGAAATATTGAATATCTTTATAGCAAAGTTTAGATTTTTCCTAAATAGCTAGGAAAACACTAGGGAAACCACAGTACATGCTATAGACAGCAGTACTACTATGACAGCTTATGAAATTATACAGTATATAGCCTGCTTGGCCTTGCATTAAGGTTCTGTCTATATGTCCAAATCAATCATTTAAGTAATTCCTCTGTCTCATAACCCTTCTCTGATTTTTCTTTTCATTGTCCATGCCGTAAAGTACACAGAATCAGAAAAAAAAACTGTGATTTACCATACTTCTATTTAGGTTTGACATGCCTTCCCAAGTCTATTTCCCCATTGTCCTAATAAGAATCTGCCATGCCATCCAGACTCGTCTTGTATGACTCTTACTCAGAACAGACCAATCTAGAGGCTGACTATGGAGCAAGGTATAGAAAGGGAAAATGAAAGAAGTGTCAAAAAATGGGTAGGGCTAGATGAAATAGTTTGAAGATATAGCAAACCAAGAAGAAAAGTTATAGGTGTTACTAGAAGGGGATCAAGAGACAAGAACCAGAAATTTGTCTGGGTTACCACACCATAACTCCACTGGTTCAGAGAGACCAAATGAATAGAGAGACTGGATCCTTTAGCTATTCGATGAGCCCTCCATTAGACATGAAAGAGAGATGGCATTTGACTCTCTGTTAAATACTTTAGAAAGAAAATCAAAATCCTAACCTCATGATTAAGGCCCTGTAAATGACCACTAAGAAAAGACTGTAAAAAGAACACTGAGTAAAATTAGAAGTACATCTTCATGAGAAAAAGTAATTCACTGACTTGGTTTCTACAATTAATAAAGCCTATTTGTTGTTGCAGAAAAAGAAAATTCTTATTGCAATTAAAACAATCTGGGGTTACCAAAATAGCATTAGAGACTCTTTGTTAATCTTCCTTCTGTCACGTCATTCCTCTCATTACCTTATGCTCAAACTCAGATTCTTGTCAAAATGAAGGCAAAAAAATTACATATCTCAGACGGTATGCTGGGAGATTAATGAAACACATTCTGGAATAGAGGGAGGATTGAAAAAAATCACACCAAGTTTTCTGTATCTGTTCTATGAGCTGCTGCATGTCATCATCCTGTAGCCAAACTCTCTCTCCTCCCTCCTAGAGCCCCTCTCCCCCAACTTTAGCATGTCTGTCACATCCTGCTGCACATTGGCAAATGAGCTTCTCAACATCAATGGTATGAGAATAGTAATACTGCTATTAACAATGCTATCACATACTCCAGAGGTGTAAGGTGTATTCACGTTAAAGAAAGGTGAGCTCATTACTATGTGTGCAATATTAATAGATAATTTTATATCTATTATATACATCCTATTAAAATTCAGTTAGGCATTTATTAGGTACTTAATGTGGTGCTAGTTATTACTTTAATTCAGATACTGAAAAGAGTAAAAGATAAACAACCAAATGATAACCCAAAAGAAAAAAGCTTTAAGAAATAGCATTTTAGTGAGGCCTGCTGATCAATAGGGTGGATTCTTACTAAAATGACACGAGTGTTCACAGCAAAGATAGGACAGTCATTCAGTTAACATTTATTCTGAAAGTTTGTCTCTTCCTATGAATAAGGAGTGGTGGTTATGAAATTCACATCATTACTAAGCACAAAGATCAAAGAATTATCCTCAAATAGTAGCCAGCTGAAGCCCAAGTTTTATGAAATTAGATGATAATTGCAGTTCAATATTTGAATAGATTGGTGCTGTGGTAAACAGGAACAGAAATATCTAGAAATAAGTAATAAATGAAGAAATATCTAATTTAGTGTTTAAATGTGGTACATATAATACACAAGGTCTCACTCTTCTTTTCATTGTATATCGGCTCTTGGCAGTGGGGTGATTAGTTCATCCTGCGTTGATAATGAATTTCTGAGAAAGTTGAGGAGGAAACCTAAGTAGCCTCTTGAAGCCATTGAGGGGTTTTCTATTTTTTCCATTTCGCTAATGGAGTTAAAAATACCATAATGAAGTGGGTTGGAAAATAGCAGTAATCTTATATTGAAGTACTTGGTGGAATTTTGTTTATATTATTTATGATTAACTTAAGGTTTTTATGAACTGAATATTGTTTATTTCCCAGTTTGAAAAAGTTATTGACTTATGCCAATGTCATCTTCATAAAGGTCCTGTGGCAAAAAAATTCTTTAATATTATAAATGCATATTCAGACTCCAACCCCATCAAATAATTGCCTTGAGGATTTTATATAATAATGGGCAGACCATATATGGAACGCTATTTACAAAATATATCTTAGCATTTATTCCTTTCTGGGTATTCTTACTGACACATTGGCAGACTGGGACTTTCCTTTAATGGTAGCTTTTAATAAATATTTGGGGCAATCAGGGAAAAGAATATCTAACCCTTGTCCATATATATATATATAGTCCTAGATATACATTTATATCTAAGTATATAAAATATACATATACTAAAATATGCATTCACTACACATTTTTATACCACATTAAAACAATCTTACATATTTTATTTTGTCTTTTTGAAGTGCTTCTTTATTTTTTGAAAATAATCCTTGAATAGAGCATGTTTCCCTATGTATCTCCCATATCTATGCAGGAGTCAAAAAATATAACAAATATCACTGTAGATCATTACATGAGAAGTTAAAAGACCAAAAAAAACCTATTAAAAGGAAAATTGATTACATGGTTATCATTAAGTATAGCATTTCACTCATTCATTCATTCAACAAAAATTATTAAGTGCCTACTACTTACAGGCTAGTCTTCTAGAGCTGGAGATTTGATAAGAGAGACAAATGATGAATACGTAACATATATCTTAGCAGGGGACAAATTCAGTGCATAAAAAGCAGGGAGGACAGCTAGGAAGTGCTGCTGTTGTGTGGATGATCAGGGATGCCCTCTCAAGTTTCCCATAGGTGAGGGCCTGAGCCAGGAAGGAAGAGCATCCAGGCAAAGGAAGTCAGCATATAGGAAGGCCTTGAGGCAGGCTACACTCAAGAAACAAAAAGGTAGGGAGCACATGTCATGTATGAATTTGAAGGTCACAGTGCCCTTGGGCTTTTTCTGACAAACAGGGAACCCACTGAAGGGTTTTGAACAGTGACATTATTTGTCACTTTGAACAGTGACAGTTCACAGGAGATTTGATGATGATGATGTTAACACTGTAGCAATTGAAGTGGTGCAAAGTGGTCAGATAGTTGGATGTAATATAGTATTTCAGAGAATATAAAACAGATATCGACTATATTGGTTAGATTTTTAACATTTATGAAAAATTACAGATTGGTTAAAACCAGCCCTTGAACATCTTCCTTATTCCATTGCCTATACCTGCAAGCCTAGAAAAAAATCACTGTTCTAATTTTACATATAACTTTGTTAATCCTTACATTTTACTCCATAACATATGTTAGTAAGCAATATGTAGTATTTATATGTATACTTAAATTTTACATAAATGTTATTTACTATTTTTCTCACTCAACCTCATTCCTTAGAGTTCTGCTAAATTGATGTATAGATTTATATTGTTTCCTTTACTTGCTATTCTGTGTTCAACTGTATGATTATACCATAAGTCCATTCTTATATTAATGGATATTTAGATTGTTTCTAGTACTTTCCCGATAAGAAAAAAAAAACTGTGATGAATATCCTTGTGCATGACTACTTATAGACCTCTATAAAATGTTCTCCAGGGAGCAAATAACTATAAGCTGAAATTCATTGAATAGATCTCTTCTAATTTATTAATAATAACAAATTTCCTTTTAGAGTGGTAGTAAGAATTTACATTTCTTCCAGTAAAATTTGAAAGTTCCCATTTTATACTTTCATTCATAGTATTGTCAGGCTCTTCATTTATTACCAATTTGTTAAGTTGTGAAATGACTAATAATTTTATTAGAATTCCCCCCATGTGACAAATCTTTTGAATGTTAATTAATCATTTGGGTTTTCTTGTCAGTGAATTATCTGTTAATTTCTTTTTTTATAATTGTAGTTCTTCTCTTTTATTTGTTCTGTAGTAACTCTACTTATGTTCTTGACATCAACACTTTGTTAAATATATTGCAGCTATCTTTTCCTAATTGGTGGCTTGTCTTTTAACTTTGTATATAGGTTTTTAAAATTAGATTTAAAAAATATTTTCACTATTCATTTATGTATTAATTCTTCCCTTTATATTTCATGCTTTTTGTGTCTTGTTAAGTAAATCTTTTATTTCTTTTGTGTTTTTGATTTATTCATTTGAGAGAAGCGTGTAAAATTATTTCTCTATAATCACAAAATACCAGCTTCTTTAAGAAAGTGTCTCAGTTTGTGCTTTATGTATTGTAAAATATACTGTTCAGTACTAGACATGTAGTCAGGATTTTAAAATAATCACAGTGATTTTTATTTTACACAAAACAGACCCACTTTATACTATTAATGAGTTTGCCAAAACATGTTTTTGTGATATTAATAATGAGATGTCTTTTTTCAGTTTAAATTTGAATAGTATACTTTTTGCCTTGTGTTTAAACTTTATTTTGGTATGGCTTGAGAGTTTACAAATTTATCAATAAATATTCAAATGAGTACCATTATATCTATACTGAACGTTAAAAAAAAAAAAAAAAGAAAATTGCTGAGAATTTAAGTCTTCCTGTGTCTCTTTCACTGACTGCAACTCTCTTCCCCTCCTGTGTTAATTTATTCTCAATTTTGTATTCAAATTTTCCTTGCACTTACATTAGTTATATTTATATAGACATATGAAAATCTATATCTCTAGATATGTTTTAAATGGCACTGTTTTGCCTTTTAAAAACTATTTACTTCTACAATTTTGCATTCTAAATTATTTTTGTTTTTCTTCTAATATTTATAATCTTGGGTGTATACGGTGAGTTCCATTCATTTTAATCTGGATGGTATTTTGTATGAATTTATAATTTTTCTTATGTGTACTTTGTTTACATTTTTAAAAAATTTTAAACAATGCTGTTCTGGTATACGTGTGAGACTATTTCTCAAGGATATATATATATATAGGAAGGCAGTTGCTGGGTCATATGATTGTACCAATTTACTTTCCTTCCTGGAGAATGTAAATTCCAGTTATCCCCTATCTTTGTCAGCATTCAATATTGTTAGACTTTAAACATTTTTGCTTCACTGATGAGTGTGAAATAATGTTATTGTAATTTTAATTTGCATTTACTTTTTACAGTGAAGTTGAATGTTTTTACATGTGTTTGTAAGCCATTTGGAATTTCTTCTTTCTGAATTGCCTATTTCTATTTGTGTTTTTCCATTGCCTTGTTTTTCTTTTTGTTGCTATTTTGTAGACTTTATGCATTCTATGTGCAAACTCTTCATTAATGATATAATCTAATTTTACTTCCTTTGTAGTTTGTATTTTTGGGGTCTCGCTTAACATTTTCCTCTTTCAAGGTCATAAAGATTATCTCAATTGCCTTTTGAGCATTAAGTTTTGTTTTTACATTTATGTTTGTAATACACTTAGAGCTGACTGTATAGGGTATAAGATAGGCATCTAACTTTTCTGCATTTGGACTGCCCTTAGGACAGCACCATTTACTGAATAGTCAATTTCTCAACTGACCTGCAAGATCACTTCTGTGTGAGTGGGTTTGTTTCTGGGTTTTTCTGTTCTATACCATTTGTCTATATACCTCTCCATTCTACAAATATCACACTGAATCTATTCCATATCTGGTAGGGCAAGTCTTTATACCTCATTATTTTTTGTAGATGATGACATTAGACTTTTTGTTAGAAATTGTTTACAGATACAGTACATATATGTATAAATGTGTGTGTGCTCACACACATATTCTATATTTAAAGGTCATTTTAAATTGCCATTTGCAGACTATAAGTACATAGAAATCAATTAATTTTTCTATATTTTTCTTAGAATCAACATCAAATTTTCTAATAATTTATCTATAGATTTTATAGAGTATTCTCTGTGAACAAACATCTGAATTTCTAATTTTTGTGGGTACATAGTAGGTACATAGTATATAGTATATTTTGATACAGGCATACAATACTGAATAATCACATCAAGGTAAATGGGATATCCCAAACCTCCAGCATTTATCCTTTGTGTTAAAAACAATCCAGTTTTTTTTTATTATTTCAAAATATGCAATTAAATTATTGACCATGTTATGTTATTAAATACTAGATATTATTCCTTCTATTTTTTGTATTCATTAACCATCCCTACTTCCCTGCCATGCCCCCACAATACTCTTCCCAACCTCTGGTAATCACATTCTACTCTCTATGGGCTTGCTGATTAATTTTAATAGAAGCTAACAGACATTTTTGATACCTTCCTGATTTTTTGAAGAGACAATTTTATTTCACCATTAATTATGCTGATTACTAGAGCATTTTGGTGGGCATCTTTTACTGAGTTAAAAAAATTTCTTCTCTTATATGTTTTGTTAAAGCTTCTTTTAATTAAAAAGGCACAAAAAATTCAACATTCATTAAAATAATCATGTATTCTAGTCTCCTTTGAGTTTTTAATGGGGTGGGTTAAACTATTAGATTTTCTGATATGAAAGCATACTTCTAATTCTTTTTTCGATATATTTTTTTAATTATACTTTAAGTTCTGGGCTACATGTGCAGATCATGCAGGATTGTTACATAGGTATACACATGCCATGGTGTATGTGTATTGTATGGTGGTTTACTGTATCCATACCCCCATTATCTACATTAGGTATTTCTCCTAATGTTATCCCTCCCCAATCCCCCCATCCCCTGTTCTCCCTCCCCTAGATCTCCTACCCCACAACAGGCCCTGGTGTGTGATGTTCCCTTTCCTGTGTCCATGTGTTCTCATTGTTCAATACCTACTTTTGAGTAAGATCATGTGGTGTTTGGTTTTCTGTTCTTGTGTCAGTTTGCTGAGAATGATGGTTTTCAACTTCATCCATGTCCCTGCAAAGAACATGAACTCATCCTTTTTTATGGCTGCATAGCATTCCATGTTGTATATGTGCCACATTTTCTTTATCCAGTCTATTATTGATGGGCATTTGGGTTGGCTCCAAGTCTTTGCTTCTAATTCTTAAGTATACAAACTTTATTTTCTTGTTTTTAAATATTGCACTTGTTTACTAGTAATTTGGTTGGAATTTTCCATCTAGATTTATAAGAATGGCTCAGATCTTTCTTTTTCATATTGTCATGTTGATTGGTGTTGGTACCAGGGTTATTAGTCATGAGAAGTAATCTCTTATTTTGTATTCTCTGGAATATTTTACATAAAGTTTTTAAATATCTATTTCCTGTTTTATTTTTTAAACCACGTCAAATAAAGCAGTGGGAGTGGAGAAGGAACAAAGAAATCTGTAACTGCTTGTGATCAATTAGTTGTAAACACCATTGCACTTAGACCAGCCTAAGTATCTATTTCTTATATATTTGTTGGTACTCACCTACAAAATCATCTGGATTTTTTTTTTTTTTTTGGTAGTAGTTTTCTTTTGCTTTAAAAAATATACTGATAGTAATAGAACAATTTGTTTTCTGGTATTTACCAGTTTTGTTGTGAAAGTTATAGTTTTCAAAGATTTGTTCTATTTAATAAATTATTTTTCAAATGTTTTGACAAACCATTTTTCTTTCAATTTTATGAATTTTTAAATTCATAAAGAAATTTTGAAAAGGACCATCATTGTCATGGTCCTTTTTTCCCTAATAAATTTTATTCAGTGGTCCTAGTTTTCACTTAATTTTCCAAGTTCATGTTTCAGGCTTGTGTTTTGACTTCTCATGCCTTTACCCTCTTCCAGGGCTCTAAAGAAAGGCCCATGGGGAAAGTTTTTTAGCTCCTCCTTACCAGCCAAGAGCTTCCTGTTCCAGCTTCTCCACTTTCCATGGTCTAAGACAAACTCTGATGTCACTAAGTGGGCAATGGGAACCCATCCCTGGCCCCTCAGCATCAATTGTGAACCAAAATCCGTGTGGTCACCATGTTCTCAGCTATAGATTGACATTTCAGCTTTAATTTATTTCTGGTACCTATGAGTTTTCCTTTATTTTGAACTTGGCTATCTGGAGGAGAAAATAATGATATTTTCTCCATAATTTTTGCTATTAGACCTGGAGGATAGGTTTGTCCCACCATTCTAGTGTGCATATTGCCAGAAGTCTTTTAGCTTATTTCTCAAAGTGGCTCACATATATCCTCTAAAAAGTGTAAATAAATTTTAACATATTAGTGCAGTTCAAGAAAAATATGGTTCATTATTTTCCTCTAAACTATAGAATATTTCTTTATTATATAAATAATAATGTATATCAGTATTTCTATGTTTCTGCAATAAAATGTAAACTTCCTGGTAAATTGTTCTCAGTAAGATTTAAAGGATTATTTTAGTAGAGAATATCTTCAGTAGAAAGTGGTATGAATCCAAAGGTTCTATGGTCTTCATATTCCTTCCTCTAATTTGGGGCCATAAAGAACATTGTACCTTCTATTTGAGAATATAACCTAATTTCCCTATCTATTCTTATATTAAGTCATTTAGGTTATATTAAGTCATTTAAGTTTTCTTTTACCTAACAGGACAGAAGGGTACTTTTTCTTTTGTCATTCACATCAGGAAATACATCATTTTATTCCATAGCAACTTGTTATAGTAGGTTACGTTTATTTTCATAAATAGGTTTTCTCAGAGCTTTCCTCCTGTGAAAATTCTTTTCATTGTGTGTGTGTGTGTGTGTGTGTGTGTGTGTGTGTGAGAGAGAGAGAGAGAGAGAGAGAGAGAAAGAGAGAGTTTGTGTGTGACGGTCTGTATATCTCAGACTGGTATAATACCCCTGGGAAGATAATTCAGTTCACTTAATTACTGTGAGAGAAACAAGTTCATCATCTCTAGTAGCAGGTGCTGTTGAGGCTCTCTCAGCTGAATATCAACAGAGCTGTAGACGATCTTGCTAACAAGTTCTTGCCTTACCAGTTCACAATGTGAGCCTGGGCCAGGTAAAGAGATTTTGTTATAGATGTTTGTTTGGGGGCTGATGATATCAGTTTATGTGATGTGCATACTAGTGCATGTGCTGGGCAGGAGGGAAATGAACAACACATTGTTAAAATTTTAGCATGAATATTCAACACACTTGTCTTAGGAAACTTTTCTTCTTATCAATGGAAAAACACACATCTGTCAGATACTTGTCACTGTGCCTGCCAAACTTCACTAAGAAACAACAGTAGCCAACAATCTTTGAAAGATTTTGAGTATCAAAGAGAATTCCAGCAATAGGGGGTAAGTTTACATTCTCAGTCTCAGAAATGCTCAAAACTGCCACAAAGGGACTTGGAGTTGGGAACAAACAGGTACTTTTAGAGCTGAAAGGATGCTATGACTCTTAAAAGTAATTTGCTCACATCCACCTAAGAAAATATCACTCCAAAAGGTACCCCAAGTTAACAGGCTGTTTTTATTTCTGCATTTGAAGAAAATTTAAAATACATGGAGAGAAATAAATTCAAACTCTTAACTACCTAGAAATAATTCTGAAGAGGATCCTTCCTCTGAACTGAAAAACAAACTATAGATTAGCTTCTGCTTTTTCATTTCCAGCATTAATTAAGGGTATTTGAGATGATGTGGGGACATGGGGTAAAAAGAGATGGTAGCCCAGGCATGATGGCTCACCCCTGTAATCCCAGCACTTTGGGAGGTCGAGGTGGGTGGATCACCTGGGGTTGGGAGTTTGAGACAAGCCTGACCAACATGGTGAAATCCCATCTCTACTAAACATATGAAATTAGCCAGGCATGGTGGTGCATGACTGTAATCCCAGCTACTCGCGAGGCTGAGTCAGGAGAATCGCTCAAACCCGGGAGGAGGAGGTTGCAGTGAGCCGAGATCATGCCATTGTACTCCAGCCAGGGCAACAAAAGTGAAAACTCCCTCTCAAAAAGAGAAAAAGAAAATTGAGAGAGGGTAAATGGGAGAGAAATAACATGAGGTGTTTTCATATATGAAACTTTAATTTTCACAATTATGCAGTGAAGAAGCCATTATCATTACCTCTATTTTACAGATGAGGAAACTAAGGCTTGAAGCAGTCCACGTGAATAAGTCTCAATAGTAAGTGAATGGAGCTAGGATGCAGCTCTCTGGTGTGGGTGCCCTACTGTGAGAGGTGAAGAAGGGAGTGCAGGATTAATAGGACAGGAGCCATGCAGGGTCCTAAGTGGCTGAGGTACATTCTAGTCAATATTTTCATAGCTAGATATAAAGATACCAACACACAGGATGCATTTCCATTTTCCAGAGTTGTGCTCCTCCTCCACTTCTTTACTAAATTGACTTGAGGAACTGGCATGTAAACAGTGCTTACTATATGAGTACACTGGGTCAGTCATATCACAGAAAAAAGATACTCTGGTTTCAGAAGTAGGGTCATTTAAAATTGTGAACTCTACCTTTGTACCTTGTGGACCATGCTGCAAAATGGAACATAGTTATTTAGACACCTGTCTCTCAACCTCTGTATCATCAAGATTATTCTACAGTCAAAGCTTTTATTGCTTTTTGGGAAAAATGCAATCCAAGATTTCACTGCTTTTAAAAATTACATGCAAATATTATGTCTTACCCTAAGGAGAACTAACAATGATCCTCTGAATTCACTACTAAGTACCTTTCAACCTAAGAAATTTCAGCTTTGCATTGCATTACCTCTGTGACAAAAGCAAAAGCAATTACAGGGTTCTCTGTTTTTTTCTTCAGTTTCCACACTAAAATAATAGCTTAATCTAGCCTTTGATTCTAGTTTGGGAGGCATTCCCTGGATCACAATAAATCTCATTTACTCTTTATTAACTATACTGTGTAATTGTGGTATTTTTTCCCTTATATTGCATTGAAATTTATCTGCCAATCATTTCCATTCCATGAAGTTAGTTTTGCCTCCAGTATCATCTACCAGATCCAGTGAAGCCCTTCTCTATGGCCCAGGTATATATTCTAAATAAGCTGTTAGGTAGCCTCTTACTAATTGTTTTCTTGTTTTCAAGAGAAACTGCTACAGTTTTGTTAATCGTTCTTCAGGATGTGATTTTCTTATACTTCTTGCTACTCATTACCCCTTCTCTATCCTATTTTGCCAAAAGCCCACTCAGGATACTGCCCAGATACAACCCAATTCTGAAGATTTGGTCCTACCAGCCAGAGTGCACAAAGGCAAAACTTATAGATGCTTTTTTTCTATCAATGCATTTGATTAAGAAGATCCCTAATTGGATCATTTCTGTAAGAAAACTATGCCACAGAGGGGACCAAATAGGCAGAATAGTAGAACTGACTTGTATATACAAACAAATACATTTTAAGTAGAGGGGGACCAACAAAGAAATGTATCTTCTAGGGACTAGATACTAAGTACTCACATTTCTATGGTTTTCTCTGCATGCAATGCTGAGTTCCCATCTACTTGGCAAACATCCGTTCATCTTTCCAACTCCTCATAAATAAAGAATTCTTGCCTACATCCAACCTCTGCTAAGTCAGATCTGCCCTGAACACAGCACTGATGAGGGAGATAGTCATATTCTGTCTGTAGTCACTGCTAATTGGGCAAAAAGGTAGGACCCCTAACTTGATGCTCATGCTGTGATCTAGCTCACAGAGTGGAGTGGGGCCTAATAGCTTCTCGTTGGGTTTGGGAATGTAGAAACAGAGAGACTAGGTGCAGGAGAAGCCAAGTCATGGGTTATGTGGTACTGCAGTGGCTCTCCTGTAACATGCAAGCTGAAGTCCTGGGGACAACACCTCATAGAAGGAGGAGAATGGAGTGGATGCATAGGCAGAAACAGATTCTATGTGTGAGGGGCCATGCATCCCTGAGTGCCTGCCCGCTTCCTTATGGCTTTCTGGTTGTTTTCATTTCTAGTCCATGACTGCGTTTTAATAAATCCTACTTTGCTTCAGGTGAAGTAAAGGCCTCACTCTTCTTTAAAACAAGAAGCACCCTTGCCAAAGCCTCTTTCACATGGAATAACCACCTTTAACCTGTGCTCTCCCACTGCAGCTGATCCATGGTTCCCTCATGATACATGCTAGCCTTCTTACTCCCCTCTAGACTGAAAAACTTCTTGAGAACCTGGATTCTTTTGCTAGTTATTTGTCAATATAATAAGACTTTGTTCCATCAATTTTTTTTTTTTTGAGATGGAGTCTCGCTCCATCACCAGGATGGAGGGCAGTGGCATGATCTCAGCTCACTGCAACCTCCCCATCCTGAGTTCAAGCAAGTCTCCTGCCTCAGACTCCCAAGTAGCTGGGACTACAGGCACCTGCCACGATGCCCAGCTAATTTTCGTATTTTTAGTAGACACGGGGTTTCACCATGTTGGCCAGGATGGTCCTAATATCTTGACCTCGTAATCTGCTCGCCTCAGCCTCCTGAAGTGCTGGGATTACAGGTGTGAGCCACCGTGCCCGGCCTGTTCCATGAATTTGTGATTACATAAAAGAATATTTATAGGATTGTGGATTTGCTGCTTGTAACATTTTTTGGATATTCAGTATTTTTTTGTATTTCTATAAAAATTACTGAGCCTGTTCTGAGATGCAATTAAGGTATTTGGAAATACTTTTATAATCTAGGTTCTTATATTTAATATTCATTAAGTAGAGCCAGAGCAGTGCATAGTTTGGGGTAATTATTCTCCATCACTGAAGCAAAACCAACCTGAATTTACTCAACTCTTGCCTGCAAGTGATAAGTTTTTTTCCAGCCTGACTGTAGTAACAAGCATTATTTCCAGCCCTGTGTGGGTATCAGTCACTATTTCATTCCTCTGATCTTTTCAGATGCTTTCTTTTTCTGGTTTCCAGTCATTTTCTTATATACATATGCTGCTAGTTCTCTGCTGGGTGTTATAGAAGGACCCTCTGCCTATCTCAGTAGTTCTGTCTGTGCCACCATCTCCTCTCCTTCCTTCTCTCAGTGTCCTGTCCCATAAGATACAGCTGCCTGATCCCCCACCCCCGCAGAAGGTCAGCTCTGTCTTCTCAGCAGGGAGCACATCAGGATTTGCTTGAGTCTCCTCCCTAATCAGTGGCCTGGACCCTGGCTTATGGCAGTGCTGGGAGCTTCATTTGCCTCACTCTGGACTTACTGTTCTTCATTTCCTCTTGTCTCATGTCTTGAAAACTTTTTTTTAATATACATTTTATCTCTTTGCTATTTTTGTTGTTTGAGATAAAAGGGTAAACCCAGTGCTTATTGTTTTATCTTGGCAGGAAGTGGAAATTGTGTAACACTTGTTGACTTTTTATTTCCTTAGGAGAGTTTGATAAATAATATAGTATACTTGCCTACATTTTGTCTAGTTGGAAGAGTTTTTTTGTTTGTTTGTTTTTAATTTCTGCTTAGGACTTTAAGCAAAGAGATGTATAACACACATAATTTAAAGCAGACCTATAGCATGTTTAATCTTTGATTTTATTGCTGCTCAAAATCAGGGCTGAAGTTTAAAGGCAATGAGTTAATAATGGATTAAGATGCTATCACATTTTCTTCAGAAGAAATTCATTCCAGTGAACCATTTGAGTAAAAATAGTTTCCCAAGAGGAACTTAATTCTGGAAAGATAATTATCTGTTTTAGATGCCTGTAATTTTCAATTATGTTTTGTTAGCTTCCGAATTGTGAGTTTAGGAAGTGTTGCAAGACTTAGAAAGTTAGTTGACATATAATTCATGCAATTCCTTTCCAAAGCTCAGGGATGTCAAACACATTTAGGAAGAGACCATGAGTCTATGTTCAAGAAAGCCATTCAAACATAAACATGCATGGCTCTGTGAGCATGAAGCTACACAAAAAAAATGCTGCCAATTTTGTTATCAGTAATGGTATTATTTTTACATTTTCTAACAAAGGAAACAAAGGAAATGATAAAATGATTTTTACCTCTGCCTAGAAAAGCATCCACTTATCTATGAGGTTCTGAAGGAAATAAACTCTTTCTCTTTCCATTTGCTTGTGCCTAGAAAATGGACCCCAAAGTCTCAAAGTTCCTAACCAAGTACAGTAGAGAGAGGCCCATCACAGTAAGCCCTTCTACTTAGAAGCAGGGTCTCGAGTCTATTCTATGGAGAAGCCCCCGCTATTTACCAGGCTGACTGGAAGTTTTCCCCACTCTTTGCACCCTGGGCTGAAGGAATGCTGGTACTTTGGACAGAAAGGCATGAAGAAGTCCTTGATTTCTCCAAGATTCTTTCCAGAGTTCTGATCTCAGGCCATTAAGTAAGAAAAGAGCCCAGTGATTAGCAAATGATAAAAATTATTTCTGGAAACAAGCAGAGTTTTTTATCACAACCAAATGCCTCGTTGAGTTTACATTTTCATGGTGATTCTTCAAATTGTCAACCTCTGCCAAATCTAACTCTCTTATATCCCATAACAAATCTTTGCTCTCAGCATCACATGTACAGTAGCTTTCCTTCTAGGGATCAGGTTTTAAAAACCCCAAACAACTGGATATGTGATTTACCTCTTTCATTAACTCTAAAAATGAAAATCAACTATTGCCTCTAACATATAGCCAAGTTAAATGTCCTTGATTCTTAAGTCTCAAAAATAAAAATCTAGGTGACTTAATACAAAGAGGCACAGGGTGGAGGGAGGTCAGAGGCTCCAACATAGTCTACAGGGACTAATGTATGTGCTCAGGTTCTGGGAGGCAGTCCAGCCACATGTGAGCCTGAGGAAGCACTCTTCCCCATAGACTTTGAGGCCAGAGGAGTGGCAGAAGCCAAAGAATGATTCACTCATGGACAATAGAAACCACAGGGGTGATTAAGGATCTTTGCTGTTGGCCAATGGGCTTTGCTGACCACAGTTTACTTCTTGGACCCAAATAAGTCTGGCCACAGGCAGGGGAGTAACATATAAGGGTCACAAATTGGGGGCAAAATAATGGATATACTGTGCTTTCTGTGTCAGATTAGTGACTTTGCAAGGCTGGCAGTGGCTGTGTGTGCTATGAATCATATTTGTGTTTTCCTGAAGGCAGTGTTTATCACCCAGTCTGGCCAGGGGCTCTGTGTGATAAAAGATTCGTGCCCACAGTGGACTAGGAGGAAGGTCTTTATTACCTGTCTTTCCCCTGAAGTGCTGGATATGGGTTTTGAACACAATGGGCTCTGGTTGTTCGTGGTGATAGCCATTATTTAGTAGACTCTGTGATTTTGGCCAACACCTTGCTTCTAAAGCTTTGTTCCACTGCTCAGTCCAGGCAGATTCCCGAACCTGCCTATCGAGATCACCTTTCTGAACTTAAAGTCTGTTACCTATAATAACCTGTGAAATTTGCTTTCTCCTGCCAGTGTTTCTCAATGAGAGCCCTATGGTTACTTTGGGTCAGATACTTCTTGGGTGGGCAGAACTGTCTCAGTGCTTGCCTGATAACATCCCTAGTCTCATGCCACTAAATGCCAGTAGCAGCTGTCATTGTGAGAAGCAAGCTTATCCTCAGACATTTTTAGATGTCCTATCTCAATCCAGTGCACTATCCTGTTGTATATAAACCTGAATGCCTCATCCACTGCCTGCTCTGACTTCTGGTGCCCCACCAGACCACAGCTTTCATTCCTAATCTCAGGACTTTTCTTCAGGTGGCACAGTTCTCTTTCCCTAAACTTGTTCTGCTACAGCTATCCTTTCTAAATCCACCATCATCTATCATATATAAATTCAGAATAATGTTTTTTATTTCCATGAAAATTCAGAAGTGGCTAATGCACACTGTAGCATGAGGTTTATTTATTTTTAGTATTTGGAATCAGAACTAATAACCCTAATTGGTTTGAAGAGATTCTCTGAACTTGGTCATCTCTATTATTCTGAAAATATTTGTGAAAAAATGTACATGGGAGTGTGTGTGTGTATACATATTTATGTATGTATACATGGAGATACACTCATAATAAATTTTTTGATAATGTAAAGAAAGAACCTAATATATAGAGGATTCATTCTGAAGAGGAAGAAAAGAAGCTGGAACTTCAATTTTATAACTTTTGATGTCCAAAGATAGAGAAAACCCTTTCCTTATTGCAATTAAAAAAAAAAAAGCTTAAATTATAGCAATTGTGAATTAGCTTAAATAAAAGGTATTTTCCTCATTGGAGATAATAACAAACTTTGAAATAGATTGTGATGGAACTGAGTCTTTATCTCTTGACATGCATAATATACTTCATTTGCCATTTGTCCTGGTCTGTATTTTAGATAAGTTCAAGTAGAAGCCCAGAGATTCTATCAGTTGGAAGGATCACTGTTGGTTTCAAGATTTGTCTAAATAGTCCAAGCATGTTCTTTTTGAATTCATTAACTTGATTCCACCAGTGCCATTGAGAGCTTACGTGTAAGGCACTGTGTTACAGCAATCTCATTGCCTTACTTTTCACATACATTAATATTTTACTCATAATAAAGCTGTTTTGGATCTCATTCAAAAAATTTAAAAATCCTGGTAGTGAGTAATAAATAAAACTGGGGTCAGAATTCAGGCCTCAGGCTATAATAATCTACCTAAATACCCAAATTGTATATGAAATTAAAGACCCAGAAAGACTGAATGGTTTACTCATTGCCACACATTGGAGGAAAAAAAAATAAGGTAGCTAATGAAGGGAGGAACAGACAAGCACTGTGAGTTCACAACATCTTGAACTTACCATACTAGGTAACTTTTAAGGTATCTTCCATTATAAGAGATTTGCTGTGCCAAGACACCAGCTGAAGTGCTTTGCTTTCCAAACTGAGATGCCAACACACTGCTATGTTATGAAATTGAATTGTGAATTTGAATGCATTTTGGACATAACATGTTAAATTTCAAGAAAATGGCAGGCATGCAGTGTCTGAATCAGGCGAAAGCTTATATTCCATAGGATATATTTATATCGTCTCCATCTATATGGCTAGTTTAGTGAGAAGTTTGCAAAGCATTGGGCGAGAAGAATCTGAAGTATTTTTTCCTGGTAAGCAATAAATATATCTACAGAAATACAGCTGGATAAGATGAGAGCTCTTATTTCACCTAATCAAATCTGTTTCATCTTACAAAGAGAAAAAGAAATAAAACAGAAAAAATCAATAAAAATCATCATGACATTTTACCTGTAAAAAAATGTGTTCAAATAGCAATGGTTTAAGTTATATCTGTTGTAAAATCTCCTGATCATTTCACTGTGATGGCATTCTTTTGTATCTAATACATATCTTATTATTTTGACTCTTTTCCCAACGTATGAGTACATAACCTTGAACAAATACATATTCTGGTCTCAATTTTTTAAATTTACAACCTTTAAAATAATGACATTTTTACCTACGTATCTTATAAACTGAATAATAAAGTTATCCCATGTTGAGCTTTGACCTGTAACAGCAGCAGAATAAATTGCTTAGAGTACATAGCAATTAATATGATTTGAGATGTAAGGTATACACATTTTATTCATTTTATTACCTATAATCTTCCATAGGAAAGAAGAGCTATTAAAAATTTTATTTGGGCTACAAAATTTTTCCATTGCTATTTATAAAGGTGATCTTGTTTTTAAATAAAAATCAGATTACAAAAGAAACATTTTATCATTTGAGAATATGTGACTGAAATTAAATAAATGTTAAAGTACAGTGCTCTTTTTTGTGTAATTAGACTATACCAGTAGGAATTTTTATTTTTATTTGAGCAATTTTTAGATATATTCTAAAATGTTATAAGTGTCAAAGATTTTCATTATGTTTAAGTGCATCCAAGTACTTCTGCTGTCCCACAGGATAGCAAACTTTCTCTCCTAATGAGTTTATGCTGTTGTTATTTATTGTGATGGTTTTTATTTCTTCGGCATTCAGAATTTTTCATAGGATTCTTTTGACAAAGAAATATTTTTTACCTTACAGTGACTTAAGGAAAATTAATTATATGAGCTTGCTTTTGTAAACACCAAAGTTTCTATCAGAAATTTGATTCTTGCTATGGATATCCTTGCAACCTGTGCCTGTGAAACTGAACACAGATTTTATTCTAATGACCCTGCTGATTGACATTCATTTCAATATAAAGTCATTTCTGAACTATTTCTGGTCTATAGAAAAATATCCCAGCAAACTCTGCCACCAAAAAAAAAAAAAAAAATCCATTGACCAATTTATAAAATGAGAGTATTCCACTTTGACTTCAGATACACAAACATTTCCTTTCACTTTGAAGGCCTGATATGTCACACATGTAGTATACCTACATAAATGACATGGACAATTAACCAGTTGAGACTAGCTTCTTTAAATCATAAGGTTGCATAGATACAACATGCCAAAAACCTCTGGAAGCTCACTGAAAAGCTGCGAATGCCGGTTAGGTCGCTAATCTCTTATGTAAGAGTTACGAGACAATGAGGGAACTGACTAGTATATGAATATGTAGATAATTGTAAGAGCAACTGTACTTGGTTTTCTATGATCCAATGTGAGCAGCAGTTCTATTTTTTTTTCTTATTAGTTTTGTTAATTCAATCCAACTAAGTATCTCAATACTAAGGAGTACACTGAGTACAAGACTTTTCAATGTCAGTACGACTGACATTTTGGGCCAGATGATTCTTTGTTGTCAGGGGCTGTCCAGTGCATTGTAGGATATTTAACAACATGCCTGATATCTATCCACTAGATGACAGCAGCACTTTTCTACTCATCTCTCTACCCCGGCAGTAATAATCAAAAATATCTCCAAACATTGCCAAATTTCCCCTGGGAAGCAGAATCATCCTGATTGAGAACTACTACTACAAAGCCAAGAAGAGGAAAAGTTCTTTCTCCCAATCTCATTCTCTTTCTGTCATTTTGAAAGAGACTCCCTCATGATTACATGGCATCCTACATAGTTGTTGAGAGAGGTCACATTTCATGCTTCTATTAAAAATAGAGCAATATTTTATTGAGGGATGAGGAATCAAAATTTCCATCTTGGGATAATGTGTAATATTTTTTTGTATTGAAAACTTGACCCAATTGATTTTGCGCAGGAACTAAATTTCCCAAAGGAGTGTAGCACCTCACTTCTTTATCTGCACAGAGTAAAAAAGGGAATTCCTGCTCATGAACAGCTATTATTCAGCTTTTAAACTTTTCATGTATGAATTACGTGGGAATGTGTTGGTTGCAGGTGGCAGAGATTTTAACCTCTCATCTAAAGTCAAGAGCAGGGCCCGCCGCACTCAGTGTAGGGGTTGGTACAGCTGCCAGAACCTTGTCGCTTGGCTTAACAGTGCTATCTTGCTTGAGCAGTAATAGATGGGAGGGAATTCATAGTACTTAGTTTGCTGGAAGAAAGTTAAGTGATTTTCCAGTGATTTTCAAAAATAATATGATCATTTGTAGGTGTTTCTATTATGTGTCATCAAAAAATTTATAAGGTCATTGAGAGAAGGGATGGCATCTTACACTTTACTTTATTCCTGTGGAAACTTCATCACGTTTTGTGCCCAGCAGACACACAATATAGAACTTTAGATTTAAAGGGGCTTGTAAATCAGACATCTTTTCTCACAAAAATATCAAAGCAATTTTTATGTTTAAAAACAAGGTATAATTCTCATGGATTTTTCAGGGAATAAGATTACCAGTGGAAAAGGATGCTATCCTATTTTAAAGAACATTAAATGAAGTAGTAATTTACACAATATCTTTCTGAGAGAAGGCAGATCAAATAATAGTTTCTAAGTAAGGGAAGAAGAGAATGCAAATGTTATTATCGTTAAGAATTTATTTCAGTAACAAATCTGAGTTCTATATAAATCTATAGGAGAACTCGATGTGTGTATATACACAAACACACATCTATATATAGGATACACACACAGGCACACACACACTGTATGTGTGTGTGCCTGTGTGTGTATAGCACAGGGAAGCCAAGAGAGAAGGTTCTGGCAGCTGTAACAACCCCTGCATTGAGTTGGACAAAAGCAGGCACTGCTCTTGACTTGAGACAATAGATTAAGATCTCTGCCACCTGCAACCAACGTATTCCCACCTGATTCCTACATGAAAAGCTTAAAAAGAAGCATAATATCTGTTCATAAGCAGCATATTCTTTTATATACGTGTATGTATATATACACACATGTATAAGTGTGTGTGTGTGTGTGTGTGTGTGTGTGTGTGTGTGTGTGTGTGTGTATCTATGTATCTTTTGGATAGAAAACCAAAAGAGAGGACTTAATGAATCTCTGGATTCTAAGAAACAGAACAAAAAGATCTAAGCATCCACAATCAGATTAAATAAAAAAATAATAATAAAGCCGATTTATGTTTGCTTTGGGGTTTATTTGAAAGACAAAATTAAGCTTAGGAAATGTGCAGTCTGCCTTCATATCCAACTAGATATATTGGGAAGCTACATTATGTTTGATACTACCTGGAAAAACAAAGCAGATACTTAATGCATTATCAACGAGAGTTCTGGTTTTAATCAATACCACGCTTCACTCACCACAAAGAATGATAGCATGGTGCCCCCATTGTGCTTTCTAATGACACATCTCTGTTTGTGAGAAATGTAATTGTCATTTCACAAAACACAGAGCACATTATGTTAGATGAGGTCTTATATTTCCACATATTTTAGCAAAAGCAAGAGCATTCTCATTTGCACAGCACATGTGTTCAGTTCTAAAAACACAATTATTCTAGTGCAATGAAGATGTGATTTAAAATAATTAATATTGAAGGCTGTATGTTTTTTATTTACAGAAAACGACATAATTCTAAATTACTTATGTAAATATGTTCAGATGCACTCTACAAATATTCAATGTGTTTCAGTGAAAGCAATACATTTAATATTTTGCCAACCAAAATAACAATAAATTAGATCTTGTGACATTTTAAAATAATTTCTTTCAAGTTGAAGACGATTGCTTGTTTAAAACTTAGAAAAACAGATACTAATTTGCATAAACAATTTAAAGAAGAAAATATCCTATCAGAAATGTCAGTAGGAAGAATTGTTGAAGCACCTCTTGTATATTTAAAGTAGATTTGATCTTTGTTGAATAAAGTGTCCCCAATCTACATTTTGCAACAGGCATTGTTACTAAGTTGACAAACCCTTACTTGTAGAGATGATCCCACTGCTAAGTTTGGGTTTGTACAGTTTGGGTGATGTTGGTAACCAATAAAAAAAAGTCACAAATTTATTGAAGAAGTAGGATTCACCTTCAAAACAGAGTTGGTGAGGTTGGGGTGTTCAGTGCATGGGAAAATGTTCTTTGGGTAATTAGGCATGATTTTAAATTTTTTAAATTCATTTTTTTTCCCTAACAAAACCAGATAAAGGGGAGGCTGGTTACTGTTTCAGGTTTCTGCTACTCACAAATCACAAGTTATTTGACTTCTTTGCTCCTTGATTTTCTTGACTGTAAAATAAAGATGATGTTATCTATTTATAGAACTGCTCGGAAGATTATGCAAGAAAAGGAATGTGAAATAATTGAGCATAGGGAGTGGGACACTGAAGCCCCAGTAAATGTTTGTTCCTCTTCTTACTCCCTCATTCCTGTCACTCCACCCTCTTAGGTGAGTTCCAGCTTCTGATTAGCTTGTTCCATCCAGCCAGAACCTGAGAAGACCTCTTCTTGGAGGTTTCTCTGGTTCTACCTTGGACCAAAGATTTCAGTGAAAGGTGTTAGGGATAGATTGTAAGTAGAAAGATATGTCGGGCTCTCCCTGACCTTCCTACCAAGTAAAAAAAAAATAGAATTGTTGCTAGCAAGATTTTCTTCAGGTTTAATCTACCCACTGAGTATTAGTAGTGCAGAAACTGCACTTAGATCTCTAGGATTACTGTAGCTGGTGAGAATAATGGCAGGACTACAGTTTAGGATTACCTTAAAGAAATGGCCAGTTGCCTAATGAGAATGGCCACACTGGGTTCTAGGGAACTTTTCTGGTGGTCATAAATCAAATTTAATCTCTGGTTTTCAATTCCCTAAGCTGTGGTGTAGCCATGGGGAAGCCTTGGTTGTGTCATCTTTCCGTCTTCCTCCTCCCTTGAACACTGGAACCTGCAGGGTGATCTGTGCAATAAATGGGATGAAAAAACTTCTTGTCCTTCCTCCACAGGTTTCCATTCAAACTCTTCACTGAAAAGGGAGACCCACATTGTTCCTGAAGTTACTTTCTCCTGGGATGGACTTGAAGTTAGTCAGAACTTGACCTCTATTAATGTTGAAGATTCCCACTTCCATGATACCTCTGCTATCAGAAAACTCACCTAAAATCTGCATTCTCTTATTCTTTATCAGATCTTCCCTCAAAGTTCCTTTGGGAAGGAGTAATTTAGGAAAGCAATCACATCCATATTCTATGGTGAAAAGAGTATGGACTCTGGAATTAAGTAGACCCAGGTTGATTTCTTATTTGGCTAGCTTGTTCCGTGAGTTTGCAGACCATTGCTTTAGGCAAACCATTTAATCACTCTGAGTGTTTTTCTGCTCATTTGTGAAGTTGGGAAACTTACTCTACCATGTAAAGTTGCTGCAATGGTTAAATACATACTAGAATATACATATATGTATACATATAGAATACCTGGAATTTAACAGAATTTCAACGGATTGGCTTATACAGTAATTTCTAATATAGTAAAAGTTTCATCGTTAGATTCTCTTCTTATAAAAATTCCAGGTCTCATTTTTACCTTCTTTATAGTGTTTACCAACCTCAGTTTCTAATAGATATCTTCTTCCTTTTCTCTTTTTTTTTTTTAACATGTGATACTAAGAGGAAGAAAATAAGTAGGACGTTATTTGTAGAGCAATTTTGTTTCTTTCTTCTTTCTGTCATCTCCTGTGGCATGCTTTATTTTCAATTCCCATCTCAGTGACATCAGACACACAGGACTACTATAAAACTCTTGTCCTTAAAGCAGAAAAGGATAACCTTCAACACCAATGCACTTTGATTTCTGTTCATTAATTTTCCCTTAGTTGGTACTGCTCTGATTATTGAATGCAATGTTAAGAAATCACCAGAAGCAAGGGTTTCAGAAGCATAAATTAGGGAAAGTCTTCTCAGATTTCAGTTGTATCTTTTATTTCTTTGAGTGAAATTTTGTGTGCTACTCATTAATTTTGCTTCATGAATTACATTAGATTCTATATTAGAAGAATTCAACATTAGTTGATCCTAGTTTATGAAGACTTTCAGTCTTCTCTTCCTTCCCAGCCAATAAATTAGAACCATTCTTACAACTCTTCTTTCCCATGCTGCAGTACTTCTCTCTTGTGTTCTTTTTTCTTACTTCATCTTGAATATGGTGATGAGACACTTTTTTTTTTTCCTTACTGAAGAGGCTGTAAACTCTTTGGCACATTTTATTTAGTGTTCTTCATTTCTCATAAGTTCTAGCTAACACTTCACATAGAATAGAGGCTGACTAAATGCATGTGAAGTGATGAAATCAAAATTATATAGAACATTAAATTACTATGAATTTAAAAGGCTTATAATGATCTTCTTGAAACATAGCATACCTGCTATACTCAATTTTAAAAAGAATTATAAAACAAATTATAAGTTGAAGTTATTAAACAAATTATAAGGTGAAAAATTCTTATAATTTGTTTGTGGCAATTAGAATGGATTTTCTTATAGCAAGAATGTTAAAAATGTTGGTTATATTCCCAAACAGCTTTTAAAAACTCCTGTTATTACATAACAAACCTAGAGCAGGAGAGCAAACACTGGATGTGCCTTCCTAGAAACTTCCTCAACGTTCCTATTGTCTCTACTGGCTTACTAGCAAAGGACGTCTTTAATGTGAGTTTGATGGAAGTTGTAAAAATGGATTTCTTCACAAGAATGATATGTCAATTTAGGATAGTTTCTGCAAGAAACTAGCTCTAGCTGAATCACTGAGTTCCTCCCAAAAAAGGATGGTATGGGGTAGAGATCCAAAGTTATGTGTAGGGTACATAGCTTTGGCAATGATTGTGAAATTCCTACACATTTTAACATTCTATTGTTTTATTTCACTAGTTTATAAGAATATCCACAATTTTTCCTCATAAAATCACAACAATGATTGGAAAGCTAGCTAGTTGAAAGTTATTCATTACTGAAAGAAGAAAAAAATCCTACTACTATTTATTATTTGAAAATAATCTTTAGCATGAAAATACAAATAGAATAGTTGTATCTAACCAGATAGTTTTAATAGAAGGGTGATCATGGTCTTTAGCAAGAAGTACTCAGAAATTAAATGAATCACTGAATTTTCAGTTGTCACAGAAATTGAGAAAACATAGTATATATTGATTGTTTAATGATCAATGATTTAATATAATAAAGTACTATAATTATTTTCAAGATTTTCTAAATGTAAAATATAAATCAAATGGACATATGAGAAAGTATTATTTGAATTTAACCAGAAAGTATTTCTTAAATATAAAAGGCTTTTTGTTTTTAGTGAATTTGGTAAAAATTTGAGCTTTCTAATTACTAAATGTAATTTTTTCCCAATGCCATTAACAATTCTGTATATACGTTATCGATTGACCATTATAAAATAAAATCAGAAATCGTACAACTTGGCAGAAGTAAATTCCACATAGCACTTCCATAAAAGGTAGAGCTAACAAGAATCTTGAAAAGATCTTCGTCCACACTTCCTCCACATGAGGCATGAACAGAAAAAGATTCATATTAGACAAGATCATTGAGAGCCCAGAGGCCCAAGCAAAATTTTGTTTGTGGGTATTTTTGTGTTTCTAACCTCCTTGGAGAGAGAAAGATAATTCAACTTTCAATAAGTTAAAAGCAAGCACAAGAAAAACTCTCAAAATCCAGACTATCTCTAGTACATATAACTCTTTGACAAAATGGACTACCAAATTTAAAAAATATGTATATCTTTATGCACATATATGGCAACCAAAGGAAACAAAAGATATAAAGTTGAACACAGGAAAATCTGTCAATGAAATAAGCCACCAGAGAGACTAATATTAAAACAGTATGTTTTCAAAAACATACTGGCTAACACGGCAAAACCCTATCTCTACTAAAAATTCAAAAATTAGCCAGGTGTAGTGGCCTGTGCCTGTAATCCCAGCTACTCGGGAAGTTGAAGCAGGAAAATAACTTGAACCTGGGAGGCAGAGGCTGCAGTGAGTCAAGATCATGCCACTGCCACTGCACACCAGCCTTGGATACAGAGCAAGACTTTGTCTTAGAAAAGAAAAAAAAAATCTGGAGAGGAAAATATACAAGAAAACTGCAAATTTTTCGAGAGATTATTTCTACCCTCATAGGAAAATAGATGCACATGACAGACGTAAAGTTGAGCATATTCACGTTCTAGAAAACTAATTATGTGGAGAAAATAACTACGTCCTTAGCTCCCTAGTCTTTGCATCTGCTAACAGAATGCACAGGCTTGCTGTTGTGTGGTGAATGAATTGGAGGTGGGGCAAGGTTGAAGACAAGGATATAGAAAAAACTATTGTGATAGTCCAGGTAAGAGATAATAATCACTTTGGTTATAGGTGTATTGATTAATTAAAGAAAGATGGATGAATTTGATGGCTGTTTGGAAAGTCAAATCACCTGGATTTGGTAAATAAATGATTGAGAAAAAAAAAGTGAAGGAGTTTAGCATGATCCCCTTTTCTGTTTGGAGCAGAAACAGATTCTGGCCCATGTGAATTGACTTACACATAGCAGCATGCAGTGTGCATTTTATGCATAATGTTTATCTCCTTCCTTTGTGCAATAAGTATAAGGGATGCTAAGTTACATCTCCTTGCTGGACATGTGTGAGGCACTGCAGTGTTTAGACCTTTCCTGGGGCTCTCATTAATGTCCAAATTGTTTCAAACAAAAGACAATTGTGGGAAAAGGGAGGGATGAATAGGTGAAGCACAGAACTTCTAGGGTAGTAAGACAACTCTGCTTGATGCTGTCATGATGGATGCAGGTTATATTATACATTTGTCTAAACCCATGGAATGTATATCAAGAGTGACTCCTAATGTGAACTATGGACTTTGGATGATGATGTGGTATCGATATAGGTTTGTTAATTTTAACAAATCTACCCATCTGTGGGGGTTGTTGATAATCTGGGAGGTTTATGCATGTGTGGAGTAGGAGTTATATGAAATATCTCTGTACCTTCAACTCAGTTTTGCTATGAACCTAAAACTACTCTAGAAGATAAAGTCTAATAAAGAAACAGCTATCTGAGCTGATGCAAAGTAAATACCCATAAAACTAATGTCTTAAACCTAAGTAAAGAAGTGAGACAGAAAAGGAACAGTGTGAAGTAGGAACTAGGTTATGACATATGTTAGGAAATTATAATGGTCGAGGCACATTCAGAGACACAAAATTCTGTTTAGGGATTAGAAAAAAAATAGAATAGAAATGTTTTAGAAAAGGAATCCTAGAGAGAAACTGAATGACATCAAATTCTTTTTTATCTCAGTATAAATACAATATCTGTAACTGTTTCATGGAGGCAACTCTCATTTCTATCTTTCAGGAAAACTCAAGAGCACATATGCACCAAGTGTTCCACTCCAGGATTTTTAGGGTTTTTTTCTGTTTAAGGTTCTGTCTTAGTCCTTAGAATGTATTACATATAAACTGGAGCATACATGTGAGGAATATTTTCTACTTTGAATGTCCATGGAATAATCTCTGGGAACTGAAAAATAATTCATTCAACATATTTTTAATTGAGCATCTATTATGTCCCAGGCCCTGTTCTTGGTAGTGGGACTACACTAGTAAACAAGATAAATAAAATCTCTTTGTGAAGTTTACACTCAGGTTAAGAAAGAGAAAAAATAAACATATTGTTAACCCAGAAAATAATATTTAGCTAAGTACATAAGTGCTAGGAAGAATAATCCATCAGGAGTTGGAAGTAGAAAGTGGCCAGGAGACAGAGGAGAGAGGTAGTTGCTATTTTTGACAGAATGGTAAGGGAGACCTTAGTGAATGCAGGAGCCGTGTGTCTATTGGGAGAAAGGGGGCTGCAGGCAGAGCTAAGGGTATGGCCTGCCTGGTAGGTTGAAGAATAGCAAGGAGGCCAGAGTGGTGGAAATAGGTGGGAGGTAAGGCAAGGGGTTAGGAGGTACCCATGCTCAGATCATTCAGTGCCTTGTAGGCTATATTAGTTATCTACTGCTATATAATGAATCACACCAAATGTAGTGGCTTCAACAGTAATGATTTATTATTTCTTAACCAGCAATTCTGCTGATCTCACTTGGCCTCTTACATGCACTGCAGTCAATGGGTCAATCTGCTGGAGCTTATAGTCTAGGCCTGCAGGCTGCATGCTTTGAACATAACTTCATAAACTTTCTTAAAACGTTATGAGATTTTTAATGATTTGTTTAGATCATCAGTTATCATTAATGCTAATGTATTCTATGTGTGGCCCAAGACAGTCGTCTTCCAGTGTGGCCCAGAGAAGCCAAATGATTGGCACCCCTGATCTAGCATGTCCTCACTCACTTCTCCAAGGCCTCAGCTGAGAAGGTTTTCTATCTTGGGCTTCTTCACACAGTGGCAAATATGTTCCAGAGGGTGATAGTCAAGCTTCAGGGTATTTTGTTTGTTTGTTTGTTTTTTAAGACAGTCCCACTCTGTCACCCATGTTGGAGTGCAGTGGTGTGATCTCAACTCACTGCAACCTTCACCTCCTGGGTTCAAGTGATTCTCCTACCTCAGCCTCCCAAGTAGCTGGGATGACAGGCATGTGCCATCATACCCAGCTAATTTTTGTATTTTTAGTAGAGACAGCATCTCACCATGTTGGCCAAGCTGGTCTTGAACTCCTGACCTCAAATGATCCACCTGCTTCAGCCTCCTAAAGTGCTGGAATTACAGGCGTAAGCTACCACACCTGGCCAGCTTCAGGTTTCTTGATATCTAGTTCAGAACTTGCTCAAGATCCTTTCTGACACATCTCTAACAATCAAAGGAAGTCATGATGTCAGCCCAGAATCAGAGGGTGGGAAAAGAGGCCATACCTCTTTGGTGGGATGAGCACCAAAGCATTTGAAGCCACTTAAAAACTACTTCACATACTATAGGAAAGGCTTAGAATTATGTTATAAGACCCATGAGAAGTGATGGGAGGATTTTGATTAGGGAAGTTGTAAGAGTAGATTTGTGTTTCAGCGATTACACTGTCTGCTGCATGAAGAATAATCAAGAGATGAGTTAGGAGGCTAATACAACAGCATTTTCTCTATCATTCATTTAACCTACAGAAAGAGGCTGAGAGCTTTTAATAGAGTTACTATGGTCATAATCCATGTTTTTCCTCAGGTTCAACTTTATGCAAAATGGTATAAGTCAGTTATAACAAAAAATTAAAGCTTTTTTTTTTCAGGAAAAGACAATAACCTTCATGTATTATATTCTCACTATATAGAAATTGTATTAAATTATCCATCCTACACTGGGACTTGGTCATTTAAAATAAGAATATCACAATTTCCTCAAGCAAGACATTTATGTCTTTCTTCAAAGAACTCTAAGCACTGCAAATATACTCTGAGGTGGAAACAGCCATTTAAATTATTAACTGGAAATCATTTCAGTCATGTGCACATTCCATAAATGCATATATTTTGCATGACATAACTATAGATTTCTGTTTTAAAAACTGCTGTCATCTTCTGATTTCTTCTTCATTGTTGTTGCTGTTCTCACTATAGCAATTTTCCGCATTCTAAGTGCAAGTAAGAAGGTAGTATTTGAGTTTTTGAAGACTGAACAGATGAAGACCAGAAGGAGTGCTGCTTAGGAGAAAAGAGGAGACAGATTTCAGAATATCTAGAGGCTGTACTCCACTGCTCAGGAGGAAATCTTAGAACTAAAAGGCCTTAGTGATCTTCTACTTCTGTCTCTCCTTTAATTGCTAAGAAAATGAAGCTGAAAATACTATCAGTCTCATATCAGAGGCCTATGGGCAGAATGCGGCTGCAGCTATGTTTTGTTTTGCCTTTAATGCACTTTACTTTTAGTTAAATTTAGTCTTCAACATTCAAAAATTGGGAGCTTTTGCATACATCTATATTTTTGGCTTCCCTTGAAAAATCAAGTTATCTTAGAATACTGAATTTTTCACAGTCTTCTCCACCAGGACTGTCTCATTCATTTTAATCCCAACTTGATCTTTGGTGACATTTTATGGCAACCTCTGGGCCACACAAGACTGAATGTCAGAGATGAAGCCAAGCCACAAGCTCCAATCCCATGTTCCCTCCAGTTCTTTCTTCTTTGCTTTCTTTGTGATACTAGTTTTATTAATTTTCAGGCTATAAATATCCATTAAAATCCTGCTTTCTTCTTCAAATCATATAAAGACATCTGTGAATATTGCATCTTAATGAAGCCAGTTTTCTCCCCTTTAATTAAAAAATCTATAATTGACTGAACAAACGGCAAACAAGACTTTCAGCTTCAGGACTATCAACTGACAATGAAGGGGCAGAGTGGGTCTCTTCCCACCGAGGTACTCACTGAGAATGACTCCAGCTGAAAAGAGCCATTCAGAAGCTCATAATAATCATACCTGTGTCTGCTCACTTCAGAATCTACTCATTAGAAAGCTTTGCATCCCTTAGCCTTTTAAAATATGCTGTATAAAAACCCATCCACCTTCTCTGCAGAGGTGAGTTAAGCATACTGTGGAATAAGGTTCCCGCTGCCAAGCAACAAAATTAAAACAAATAAAAGCTGTCTGCAGTAAAGTTTTAACTGGCTTCTCGAATATGCAATAGATTTGGTCAATTCAGCTGAAGCATTGTACTCATAAAAGGGTTCATAGTGAACTTTAAGATGTATGCCTTTTTTGAAAAACAGACAAAACTCCATGATAGTTTCACATATTATTCTTAGATATTTTTACATTAAAAATTTGCCATCTTAAAAAACTTTTTTTTTGTTGTTTTGAATTAGTGTCTACATATTCTTACCACAGCCACTCTGCATGTCACAGGATGGTTTTTAATGAACAATTCTTTATCTTTATTGGGGCCTGTATTAAATAAAGCAAGAATTCAGCACTGCTGTGTGCATCATGGAGAGGGAGTGTGCACAATAGCACATCCCATGTACTGTAACTGAGACAATTAGTTGCCTATTCCTTACATTAGCACATATGGGTGACATGTTCAGAACACCTACACATACTCAGCAGAATGACTGTCTCCATATTTCTCCAGAAAAATTCCTAACTAGCACCAGAGCTATTAAAGCTGTATTATTTCCAAAAATAATAATAATAAGTGGCATAAGAGATGTTGTCAACATGTATTTTGGCAAAAATGTTTGTCATTTTATTGAAATATGTATCCATGTAAATGATGTTAGAATTAAAATATTGTCAATGTTTACTTGTCTTGCTATAATTGAAGGGACTAATAATTTGTAAACATTTGTCTCAGGATGTCTAAGATGCCTTTGCACAATTTCTTTTTAATGAACTTCTACTTGACATATAATCAAACTAAGTTGCCCTGGAGACCGTACCCTGGAGTTTTTCCTATCTATGCTTATTGCCCTGTTGAATATAAAGCTTATAGTCATCTTCTGTGCTCTGACTTTTCCTCTAAGTTATTGGTTATTAAATCAATTCATATGTAATTAGCAGGATCATGTCTCTACTACAAATCCTCCAATAACTCCTAGATTATCTCTGAGAGCATAGAACGTGTTAATAAGTATAAAAAGATAAATGAAATCAAATTCCTTTAAGGAAGATCCATGTATTTCTCTCTGGCATTAAAGCCCTCCTAAATTAGACTCCCTCTGCCTTTCAGAGGTATTCTCCACTTAACTCTCTGCTTTAGCCAAACTGGTTTATCCACACAGTTTGAGCAGGGCTTCAGCTTAGCTGATTTCTTAGACTTAACCAGAATTCCCAACCTTATAGTCAAAGTCAAATAAAATACAGAGATAAATCTCTGAAATTAAAATGTTTTACTTGGAAAGAAAGAATTGCAGTTTGGGGCATACACACAGACTTCCTGGTCTTTGGTATGTACAAAGAACAAAGAAAAGGCTAGAGATTTTATAAAAATGAGAAATATTACATATTGCTCTTTGAAGAAGCTTGTGGGTACTAATAAGGTTTGGGGAGCTGGCAAGCCCTAATTGGTTAGCAACAACATTAGGTAAAACTAGCCTTAAAGTTACAGCAGTTGTTTCAGTAGTCATTAGTAGTTAAAAACTGGTTTCAGTTTATAGCAGACAGTTTTAGCTGCCAGGCTTTCAGATAATTACATTTTTGGAGGAATGTTTTGGACCCTGAGTGCTTTTTTCCCCTGACTTTTTGATTCTATTTAAGGTGGGTATGGCAAGAATGACCCAATTTTTATAATTAACTTTCATACCATCATCTCTACTCAACTTTTACTCACCTTTTAAGCTGTGGCTTATGTCCCTCACACCTTGTCTATGAGATCTACCTCTGGGCAATTGAGCTGATCTCTGAAGAGTCAGTTCCGTGCCCCAAACTAAACACTGGGGCATCTAAGATGGTGACACCTTGTTCCTATTCTTAGGAGTTTGCAGTCCAGTGGGAGAGACTTTGGTCACAGTGTGCATTTAGCTCTTTGACAGAAGAATGCTCAGAATGCTATGTGCACTCAAAGAGGGGACATGAACCCCAATGACAAGAAGAGCAGAAGTGAAGCTGGGATGATCAGAGGCCACAAGAGGAAGGGGTGTGTGGCAATGATCACTGCAGATAGTGAGGAGAGTGAAAAGCTCATAGAGAAATGAGAATGGGATACTCCTGGCCAAGTGCATATCTAAAGTTGGAAGGGAAAAGTTGTAAGAAATTCAAACTGAGAGGTGAGCAGGAGGAAGATCTTAAGGAGCCCAGTGTGCTTTGGGGAAAGGGCTTGAATTTCATCCTTGGCCATGAAGGAGCACTGCAGTGACAAAGGAGATCCTCTCTAAAGTTTCTTCCAGCTTGGAAATTCTGTGATTCTCTGACCCCAAACCCACAGTGCTACTGCTCTGTACTACTCAATACGCTTGCCAAAAAATAACTTGATTGGCATGTTATTTTCATTTGTGTCTATACTGGATCCTCTATAATGAACTCTATACATAGCAGTTGTTCAAAAAATCTTTATCAGTTTTCTCTGTTATCTTAAAGTATGTTTTTGGAGGATGGATACCACATCTTATTTGCTATTTCATCCACAGTGCCCAGTAAAACAAGTATTTATGGAATAGACAAATGAAAGCTATGGATGGGGGTCCCAGTTTGAATCTATGACATCTTCTTTTCAATAGCATCAAGGCTGCAGTTAAGAACTGTATAAAAACATGTTTTTCCTCTTTTTTTGCTGCACAAATATTAGCTGAAAGCCTATGAGATACCACTACCTGAATATACAATATTGAATATTGTCCTCATGGATTTTTATGTTACACTTTTTTCCTTGCCTCTCAGCCCTTAACTCTTATGATTTAAAAGGCTCAAGAAAGTTAGAAGATTCTTCTCCACATAAGCCATGTGAAATAATTTGAAAGGATCTGGAACATTGCTCAAAATGTAATTGCCCTTTTTATTATGTCTGCTTTTTTTTTTTTGGAAATGGAGTCTCACTCTGGCACCCAGCCTGCAGTGCAGTGGCATCATCATGGCACACTACAACCTCTGCCTTCTGGGCTCAAGCAATCTTCCCACCTCAGCCTCCTAAGTAGCTGGAACTACAGGCATGTACCACCAGTCCCAGCTAATTTTTGTATTTTTCTGTATTGATGAAGTTTCACCATGTTGCACAGGCTGGTCTCAAACTCCTGGGCTCTAGTGTTCTGCCCAATATTCTGCCAATATCAAACACCCATATTCCTTCACACTCTACCTTTCTTCTTGAATTCTTTATTTCTCAGTAAAATTGAGCTCACTAGGGTAGTACATGGCATTTGGTCAGTGCTCAGTAGAGGTCAGTTTTCCGTTGTTCTGTTTACTTTCTATGATTAATTTCTTCATGGAAGTATGTTGATGGGAAGAACTTACTGTTAAGCCATTTGAGGCCCTCCTAGTTTCAGATGTCAAGACAGTACATAATTTTAGGCCTCATGCCACACTATAAAACAATTGGAAAATACCAACATTAACTTTCAAAACAAATGGTTAATAATAATAGAAGTTTTATCTCTTGTATTAAATGTCTTAGGATAAGCCTGAAAATCAGGTTTTCCCCATACGTATTTTTTATTTTTAGTACTTTAGGTTCTGGGGTGCATGTGCAGATCAGGCAGGATTGTTGCATAAGTACACACATGGCAATGTGGTTTGCTTCCTCCATCCCCCCGTCACCTACATCTGGCATTTCTCCCCATGTTATCCCTCCCCGACCTCCCCACTTCCCCCCACTGTCCTTCCCTTGGCACCCCCAACAGACCCCAGTGTGTGATGCTCCCCTCCCTGTGTCCATGTGTTCTCATTGTTCATCACCCGCCTATCAATGAGAACATGTCGTGTTTGATTTTCTGTCCTTGGGTCAGTTTGCTGAGAATTATGGTTTCCAGATTCATCCATGTCCCTACAAAGAACGTAAACTCATCATTTTTATGGCTGCATAGTATTCCATGGTGTCTGTGTGCCACATTTTCCTTGTCTAGTCTATCGTCGATGGGCATTAAGGTCGGTTCCAGGTCTTTGCTATTGTAAACAGTACTGCTATGAACATACGTGTGCATGTGTCTTTATAACAGAATGATTTATAATTGTTTGGGCATATAACCAGTAATGGGATTGCTGGGTCAAATGAAATTTCTGTCTAGTCCATGAGGAATTGCTACACTGTCTTCCACAATGGTTGCACTAATTTGCATTCCCACCAACAGTGTAAAAGTATTCCTATTTCTCCACATCCTCTCCAGCAACTGCTTTCTCCAGATTTTTTAATGATCGCCATTCTAACTGGCATGAGGTGGTATCTCAATGTAGTTTGATTTGCATTTCTCTAATAATCAGTGATGATGAGCATTTTTTCATGTTTGTTGGACTCATATACGTCTTCTTTTGAAAAGTGTCTGTTCATATCCTTCTCCCACTTTTGGATGGGTTTGCTTTTTTCTTGTAAATCTATTTTAGTTCTTTGTAAATTCTGGATATTAGCCCTTTGTCAGATGGGTAAACTGCAAAAATTTTTTCCCATTCTGTTGGTTGCTGGTTCACTCTAATGATTGTTTCTTTTGCTGTACAGAAGCTCTACAGTTTAATTAGGTCCCATTTGTCTATTTTGGCTTTTGTTTTCAATGCTTTCGGTATTTCAGTCATGAAGTCCTTGCTTATGCCTATGTCCTGAATGGTTTAGCCTAGGTTTTCTTCTAGGGTTTTTATGGTGCTAGGTCTTATGTGTAAGTCTTTAATTCATCTGTAGTTAATTTTAGTATAAGGTGTCAGGAAAGGGTCCAGTTTCTGCTTTCTGCCCATGGCTAGCCAGTTTTCCCAACATCATTTATTAAACAGGGAATCCTTTCACCATTGCTTGTTTTTGTCAGGTTTGTCAAAGATCAGATGGTTGTAGATGTGTGGTGTTGCCTCCAGGACCTCTGTTCTGTTCCATTGGTCTATATCTCTGTTTTGGTACCAGTACCATGCTGTTTTGATTTCTGTAGCCTTGTAGTATAGTTTGAAATCAGGTAGCGTGATATGTTTGAAAATGTGGTGGGCACTCACCCTCTGCATTGTTCTTGCTGGGAACTGCACTCTGGAGCTATTCCTATTCGGCCATCTTGAATCCTCCCCCCATACGCATATTATAGATGAAAAAATTGAGGCTCAGTGAAGATAATTTGTCCAAAGTCATATAGCAAATTAGTGATCAGGTTAGGATTTGACCCTAAATTATTTTCAACATCAAAGGTCTATGCCTTCTCTAAGAAGTGCAATATGAAAAAAGTGGAATTCTACTGATTACAAAGAAGTAAAAGAGAGAGACCTGATTTAAACAGCCTAAGAATATCAGAAAGAAATTGTGCCACAACAGTTATGTTCAGAAGCACAAATTATCAGACTGTTTGTGTAGATTAAATTCTGGCCAAGAAAACATCTTGAACATTTGGGCTGAAAAGCCTTGAGCATAGCAATGACTCAGTCAAAACATTAACTTGGACACTTGATATACTGCTCCGAAAAAAACAATTTAGTTTGTCTTGTGCTGCTGTATGTTCCAAATATTTTTTATTCTTAAGTTTTTAAATATAACACATAAAAGATAATATATGTAGGTTGAAATTAATAATTTTCATAACTGACTCTTCTGATGACACCTGCTGATGATATAAAGCCTAGGTGAGTCCCATTCTTTGCAAAATTAGAGAGAAATAAAATAAGAATTTAAAGTACTCTTAATTCTTTGCCAGGAATCCTGCTTGCTTCCTGGTGATGCCTCCACTTCTCTTGTTGAGACCACCCCTCTATACCCTGGATTTTTATTTTGCCACATTTCTCTGTATAAATTCATGACATCAAAGCCTCAGTCAAGTGTCCCTTCTACCCACAGTGGCCCACACTTCAGAATTACTGTCTGTTCTAGTCTGGTCTGGGATTAATCTGGCCTACTCAGAAAGAAGAAAGCAATTTATATTAACATAATTCACTTTATAGTGTTAATAGCAAGCAGAAGCCAGTGTGTTTCTTCCAAGCTTATTTGCAAACAAATCACAGAAAGTTGAGAAATGGTGCATCAGATGCACTCTAAGAGTATGGTATGGTTAGAAAGAGAAGCATGTGTGGATGAGTGCTGGGATGGTTTACGAGGAAATTCTATATTACAAAGAGAAAGAGATCAGGTATACACTACTAATGTAATTTTACTAACTTTGTATGTGAGGGAGGAAGGGTAAGGAAAATAGATTTAGCAATCTGCAAAGTGTGGATCTGTGATCTCATTATTCTCAAATCCAAAGGAAAACACATGCACATCTTAAGCAGCTACTTGGTGAAAACATACATTATGTGATAATTATATTTTGGGGTTTTTGGTTTTTAACTACAATAGATAAAAGCACTTCTCTTGTGCCCAAGGAAGCCTCAGAGAGGTTAGAAAGGAATCCTGCAGCAGATAACACTTGTGCTGATCCTCAGCCTGCTGCCTGGTTCTCTACATCACAGTCCCCTCTGCCAGATGAGATCTTACATGTGATAAACTCTGCTTACCATCCAACTATCAAAGTCTGCTTTCTAAATATCTGCCCTCACCCTACATCACACAGTTAGTTGGGGCTCCATCAAGGGAAAAGTTTTTTCAGTTACTACAAAGTGTTTAGAATGTTCCTGAGCCTAAGAAGCCAAATTTTAAAGTCAGTAAGAATCAGAACTCCAGGGCAGTTTTACAGTGGTATCAGTGACTTTAAATGATGCTGGAGAATGATTCCTTACAGTAGTGCTAGAAGCCAGTAAAATAACTAATTGAGCTGTCATTCTGTTAACTCAGGTAAGGCATCAACTTTCATTTGTTTACCCCACATCTGCCCCTCATTTTGACACTTCCTGTCAGTTCAAATATTTAACAGTATAGAGGGCAAAACATATAAAACAAAAAACAAATCACCTCACTAGTCTTTTAGATTCTTCTGAACTGCACAGCCTACAATGTACACTGTCTCCAGTAAAAGATTACATTCATGGATGCCTTCTCTTCTCAATACCACATAAACTACATTCAGAAGCCTGGGCTCTCTGCAAGCTTTGACAGGCAGCCATTCACAGTACCTCCCGTGACGACTCTGGCTTCTGGATGGAGAAAAGTGTTTTCTGTCAGCAGGATTCATTTACATTCTAACTGACAAGGTTTCGGTCTCGGAGTCTTTGTTTTATGCTACAGTGTCTGTTCAAATTAACAGTGAGCTCAGTTGTGCTCTTCTGACCAAGGGTCACATTCTCATCTGATGACTTGCTCTGGGCGGGTACAAGCTGCATTGCCATAAAAGCCATGGCTGTTAATGTCCTGTCTTTTACAAGAGAATACTAGAATCTTTTACACATAAAAATATTTCATTGATTTGAGTTTGCAAACATTAACTTTATTCAATTTTCAGTATGATCTACTTTCTTCTCTTTTATTGTCGTTGCTAGATTTAAAATTCTATACAACAATGTGAGACTATTAGAAACTGAATTTTATTATTTGAAATGGAATCTCACTCTGTCACCCAGCTGGAGTGCAGTGGCATGATCTCAGCTCACTGCAACCTCCGCCTCCTGGGTTCAAGCGATTCTCCTGCCTCAGCCTCCTGAGTAGCTAGGACTCCAGGCACGTGCCACCATACCCGGCTAGTTTTTTTTATTTTTGATAGAGATGGGGTTTCACCATGTTAGCCAGGATGGTCTCGATCTCCTGACCTCGTGATCTGCCAGCCTCGGCCTCCCGAAATACTGGGATTACAGGTGTGAGCCAATGTGCCCAGACAGGAACTGAATATCTTACATGGTTTCTTTAAAATACAATTCTATGCAAGTTATCTGGGAATCTATTTTCCCCTACCCATATACAGTAACTTAGAATTTATTATGGCTTCAATTCAGATTTTGATTCTGTCTTATAAGCTAATGACTCTGTGAGATGATTTCCTACTAGTATTATAATTCCTGCCAGCAAGTTAGGAGTGACTCTGGGCATAGGAAGTAGAGATGAGTCAGGACAGAGAATTAGGCAATTCCTGGGGACACCGAGGTGAAGGGATGAGGTTTGAAGAGAGTAGTGAAGAGTCAATGGACAATGAGTAAATCAATAGACTCTGTAGTTACTAATGTTTGTGAGATTTTTAAGTCCCTTCAATGCCAAAAACTACTTTAAGCCTCAAATATATAACTTGGCCCTTTTGAAAAGGGCAAAAACGTTTGCAAATTAGCAGAGAAAAATTCTCATGTTTAAATGATTTTATTTTTAATTTATAAAACTAAGGTTAAAACCTTTCAGAATTTTAGAACTTTAGAAATTTTTATTTTTATAAAATTTCTCATTTACTAAATGGTACTCAGTTGTATTAATCATACTTTCATTAATTTGCTTTTGAGAACTTTATCATTTTTTAATTCAATAATCCTATGCTGAGACATGTCATAGTGGCCAAATTTGCAAATGTGGTTTTTCATTTGGAAGGGATCAGTTACTTTTCATGCATGGGTTGATCTATTTATCTGTCAAAAGATGGATATAGATATAACTACACAGATTATGTCTAGAGCAAAGCTCATGATTCTGTCTTGCTTATGACCATTATTAGCCTCTCAGAGATTATTTTTCTTTTCTTCCTGGAAAGACTATAGGCCACATATTTCAACGTTGCACTTTTGAGTTGGACGTGGCCATGGAACTCAATGAATGATGAACAAAAATGATGTGTTCATGGCCGGACTTGGTAGCTCACACCTGTAATCCCAGCACTTTGGGAGGCCGACTTTGGCGGATCACGAGGTTAAGAGATGGAGACCATCCTGGTCAACATGGTGAAACCCCATCTCTATTAAAAATACAAAAATTTGCTGGGCGTATGGGTGTAGTGACATGTACCTGAAATCCCAGCTGCTCCAGAGCCTGAGGCAGAAGAAGCGCTTGAACCCAGGAGGCGGAAGGTGCAATGAGCCGAGATTGCAGCACTGCACTCTAGCCTGGGTGACAAAATGTGATTCTGTCTCAAAAAAAAAAAAAAAGGGTTTCACTTGTGTGCTAAGAAGTAATTATGCTTTTTTCTCCCTTTCTTCCTTCAGCGGCTGGCTATATTAGGTTAAAAAAGTTAACCATTACAAGTAATAGCGGCTGGGCACGGTTACTCACACCTGTAATCCCAACACTTGGGGAGGCCAAGGCGGGCGAATAACGAGGTCAAGAGATTGAGACCATCCTGGTCAACATGGTGAAACCCCGTCTCTACTAAAAATACAAAACTAGCCAATGTGCTTTAGCCACTTTTGAAATAGGCTCTTGAAGCTTGCAAATGAAAGAATATTGTTTAAAAAACATACATAAAGAGTGAAAGAAATAAGCATATGCTGTGTAAGCCATCCTATTTCATATACCATAATCATATTTCAATGTGTTATCAGAAATATAGTAACTACTGCAAAATAACTTCCTTAGAGAGATAGAAGGATTTAGAAAAAGCTAGACCTAGTCCAACACAGGATTTCTTTAGATAAATTACTTTCATAGCAATTCTTGATTCTGTCCATTATTAATTATAGGACAGTAACAATTCTTCTATAGAACTTTTTTTTCCCAGTATATCTCTGATTTTACCTGTACTTTAAAAAAATCTACAATACATGACCACGTATTTATGACCTCAATCCTACAGCCATGGATTTGTGTAGTGGCAGTACTCAAAACTGTCTTTATAAATTATTTTTGTTGAAATAATTTTAAAATGTTTATGAAGGAATAGCTACTAAAATTAAAATTACATTTTTGAATATACCTGGATAGACTCCAACAACCAGCACATAACTGAGAAAAAAAAATCCCTCTGGGTGTTCCAAAAAGCTTAATCACTTTAAGCCAGCTTCATTTTATCCAAACAAGTCAACCAAAAAAAAAAAAAAATCAAATGACTGCTGTCATGAATTTGATAGATTTTATTTGCCATTTTAGAGATCCATTAAAAGAAAAAAAAAATACAGAAATCAGCATTGCGACATCCATGTTTCTCACTTTGTGTTATGAGTAAACAGAGTTATATATAAAGGAGATAATGTTTTAAGTTTACTTGCAGTGAAAATGTTTAATGTTTTAAAGATAACATTAAATTTAAAAATGAAGTAACTTCTAAAATTCTATTTAGGGAAATACTAACTGAATATATCAGAAAATGCTATTTGGAGAACTTTTCTAAGATTAAGGATGAAAATTAGGAAGAAAAGTTTGCATTTTAAAATGCAAAATATGGAATAAAATGTTAAAATAATTGTTTGGAAGAAAAATCCAAACAAATCTTTAAACTATGGTGTAATGTCTTTAGAAATATCCTGTTAGATATTTGCTATCCTAAGCTACTTAAAGTGGCCTTAACCTTGCTATCTATGTACATGATCTTCCAAGTTAAATCAAATATCAATGAATGAAAGTCCACAGGTCTCCCAAGGCAGAAGACTTTGGAATCACACAAATACATATTCTAAATATGTGAAAAATAAAATATGTCTCTAATTTAATTAATCAATTCCTATGTGATTGTAAGGAGCTGAAGTTCACTTAAAGTAAGCTTCAGTGAAACAGTTATGACATATTTGACTCAAGTGAAGGTAAAATTATTGAGCTGAAAAATAGATGTGAATAAAGTTTCCGTAACACAACACAGAGTGAAGAGATAGAAACAATGTTATGAAACATGGAGGATTGAGTAAGAAAATCTAATATACATCTAAACAGGGCTTAAGAAGGAGAGGAGAGAAGCAGTGGGGCAAAGGATATATTTGAAAATTTAATACTTGAGGGTATTCTGGAACTGATGAAAAAAACTAATTAGAAGATTCAAAGCAACCAATAAGTCTCAGGCAATGTCTTTAAAATCTGTACCAAGACAATACAGTGAAAATACAAAACAAATTCGTGAAGCGTTCCATATTTTTTTCACATGTACCCCAAAACCTAAAATGCAATAAAATAAATAAATGGGAAAAAAAAAAGAAAGAAAATACAAAACAACAAAGGAAGAGCATAAAGGTGGCCTGTGGAAGGATTATTCTGTTAGATTACCCCTAACACATCCAAATGATCTGATGGGAAGCCAATACACTCATACTTCCTAATTTCTGAAACTGACTATTTTCAGATGATTTTATTAACACTCTGTGGGACATCATCGATTAAGTCTATTCTTTACTTCATGGGATAATTTGTCAGCTATTTAAAGACAGTAATCACATTCTCATCATAAGTCTTCCTTTTCCAATCAGCAGATCTTTCAATCATTCCACAGATGGTGCAGTTTTCAAGGTTTGCTTTAATCTGTTATTGTCTATTAGTTAAATATTCTGTGTTTTTGGCCCTCAAAACAGAACACCAGCTTCTCAGTCAGGTCTGAATATGGTTGAGTACAGAAGGGTGATTATCTTCTTTATTCCAACCATTCTACCTCTATTAAAGGTACCTAAAAAGTTTAGCTGTTTTGTGGTAACCACATTACTCTTTGTTACTCACAATCAGGTCACAGACATTTAAAAATTATACACACTTTCCACAGATGCTACTAAATCATACCTTCTTGCCTTTGTAGTTCTCTTTGAGGATACAAGTAAAAATTTTAGGTTAATTTCTGTTAAATGTCATTTTGTTACATTCAATCTTGTTAATGCAAATCACTTTGATTTTCAGTTTATGGAAATAAATGTAATAATAATATTTTCACACAGAATAGGACACAGCTCAATTACTGACTTATGAAAAATACTTAGTCTATAAACATTGGTATTACAGATTAAATTTATGTTCCAGGCATCATGCTACTTGATTTTTTAATGCCTTTCACCACCATTACCTACCTTTGAGAGGCAAGATCACCTTAACTTTAAAGATTAAGAACGTGGAGCTCAGAATAGATAAGGGAATATACCCTGTAAATGGTAGATCTGGGATTGGAAGTGTATTAGTCCATTCTTGTACTGCTGTAAAGAAATACCTGAAACTGGGTAATTTATAAGAAAAAAGGTTTAATTGGCATATGATTCCACAGGCAACTGCACAGGAAGCATGGCTAGGGAGGCCCTCAGGAAACTTTCAATCACAGTGGAAGGGGAAGGGGAAGAGGAAGCAGGCACGTCTTACATGGCCAGAGATGGAGGCAGTGCTACACACTTATAAACAACCAGATCTTGTGAGAATTCACTCACTGTCACAAGAACAGCAAGGGAGAAATCTGCTCCCATGATTCAGTCACCTCTCACCAGGCCTCTCCTCCAACATTGGAGATTATAATTCGACATGAGATTTGGGTGAGGACACAAGTCCAAACCATATCATTCTGCCCCTGGCATCTCACAAATCTTGTTTCCTTCTTACATTGCAAAATACAGTCATCCCTCTCAACTTACATCCCCCAAGTCTTAACTCATTTCAGCATTAACTCAAAAGCCCACAGTCCAAAGTCTCATCTGAGACAAGGCAAGTCCATTCTGCCTATAAGCATGTAAAATCTAAAACAAGTTAGTTTGCTTGGTCCAGATCTGAGTTCAAGTCCTGGATATCCTTGTTAATTTTCTGTCTCGCTGATCTGTCTAATACTGACAGTGGAGTGTTAAAGTCTCCCGCTATTATTGTGTGGGAGTCTAAGTCTCTTTGTAGGTCATTAAGAACTTGCTTTATGTATCTGGGTGCTCCAGTATTTGGTGCGGATATATTTAGGATTGTTAACTCTTCTTGTTGCATTGATCCTTTTACCATTATGTAATGCCTTTCTTTGTCTCTCTTGAACTTTGTGGGTTTAAAGTCTATTTCATCAGAGTCTAGGATTGTAACTCCTGCTTTTTTTTCTCTCTCTCCATTTGCTTGGTAAATCTTCCTCCATCCCTTTATTTTGAGCCTATGTGTATCCTTGCATGTGAGATGAGTTTCCTGGATACTGCACATTGATGGGGTTTTGACTTTTTATCCAATTTGCCGGTCTGTGTCTTTTGACTGGGGCATTTAGCTCATTTACATTTAAGGTTAATATTGTTATGTGTGAATTTGATCCTGCCATTTTGATGCTAGCTGGATGTTTTGCCCATTAGTTGATGCATTTTTTTTCATTGTGTTGATGGTCTTTACCATTTGGTGTGATTTTGGAGTGCCTGGTACTGGTTGTTCCTTTCTGTGTTTAGTGCTTCTTTCAGGAGATCTTGTAAGGGAGGCCTGGTGGTGATATCTCTGATATCCTTTCTTCTGCTTGATTGATTTGGCTATTGAAACTTGTGTATGCTTCGCAAAGTTCTCATCTTGTGTTTTTCCACTCCATCAAGTCATTTATTTTCCTCTCTCAGCTGTTTATTCTCATTAGCATTTCATCAAACTTTTTTCAATGTTCTTGGTTTCTTTGCACTGGGTTAGAACATGTTCTTTTAACTCAGAAAAGTTTCTTATTACCCACCTTCTGAAGCCTGCTTCTGTCAGTTCATCAGACTCAGACTGCATCCAGTCTTGTTCCCTTTCTGGTGAGGAGTTGTGATCCCTTGGAGGAGAAGAGACGTTCTGGTTTTGGGTGTTTTCATCCTTTTTGCACTGGTTTCTTCCCATCTTTGTAGATTTATCTACCTATGGTCTTTGTAGTTGGTGACTTTCAGATGGGGTCTCTGAGTGGACATCCTTTTTGTTGATGTTGAAGTTATTTCTTTCTGTTTTTTAGTTTTAATCGTCAGGCCGCTCTGCTGTAGGACTGCTAGAGGTCCACTCCAGACCCTGCTTGCCTGGGGATCGCCTGCAGCGGCTACAGAACAGTAAGGGTTTCTGCCAGTTTCTTCTGTTATCTTTGTTCCAGAAGGATACCCTCCAGATGTCAGTCTGAGCCCTCCTTTATGAGGTGTCTGTTTCGATATACAGGGGCTGGGGAGCTGCTTGAAGAGACAGTCTGACCCTTATAGTAGCTCAAGTGCCGAGCTGTGAGCTCTGTTGTTCTGTTCAGAGCTGTTGGGCAGATACATTTAAGTCTGCTGCAGTGGAATTCATAAATGCCTTTTTTTCCCAGGTGCTCTGTTCCGGGAAGGTGCGGCTTTATAAAGTTCCTGATGTGCTGCTGCCTTTTTTCAGGGCTGCCCTGCCCAGCAAGGAGGTAGCCTACTCACAGTCTGCCAGTAGGGGCATTGCTGAGATACCGTGGGCTCTGCCTAGCTGCTGTGTGAACTTCCTTGCAGTTTTGTTTGTAGAAGTATAGTTAGAACTGCCTGATAATGGCGGTCTGCCTCAGTAATGGTGGATTGCCTCGGTAATGGTGGACTGCCTCGGTAATGCGGACACCCTTCCCCCACAGAGCTGGACCATTCTGGGTCCTGCTATGCTTGCTGTGAAACTCTCAGTTTGGAGCACTTCAGATTGCTGTCTTTGTGGGGGTGGGACCCGCTGAGCCAGATCACCTGGCTCCCTGTTTCAGCCCCCTTGTTTTCAGTTCAACGGGCGACTCTGTCTCCCAGGTGTTCCAGGCACCGGTTGAAAAGGTGCCCAGATTTGTGTGAGTTTTTGTGTGAAGACCCACTGCACTGGCTGAAATAGCCGTGCTGGAGACTTATGGCACTTCTCCACCTGGGAATCTCCTGGTCTGTGGGCAGTAAAAATTCATTTGGAAATGCAGTGATCACTCACCCTCTGCGTTTTCACTGGGAACTGCACTCCAGAGCTGTTCCTATTCAGCCACCTTGTATCGTCTCCCAGAATTAACACTTTTAAAGAATTTGTCAAATAAATTAATCACAAACTTGGCAATTTAGACTAGTTTAAGTATGTAATAGATGATGTTAACATTAAATTCTTCACTTATGTGCCTTCTGATAGAAAATAAATGAAAATTATTAAGTGGCTTTTCTGATGAATTTATGAAACACATGAAAAATGCTGAAATGAAGGTGATAACATCATGCTTAACCACTACTGGGAGTCAGAGGACTTGGATTTTAGTTATTTTTTAGACACTGCCTCTATAACCCTTATCAAGTGTGTAAACAGTTATTACCCCAAAAAGTCTGTTGATGTTTGTGATTCCTTGTCATTTCCAGTGGCCCTAAACTCTCATGCCAAACACCTTTGCTCCATATAGCTGTCCACAGTTTGTTCTAGTCAACCACAGTTATGCTGACATAAGTTAGAATAGAGTAAATGCAGGCCCCGTCAAGGCTTCAGTCACCTAGCATGGTTCAAAGGTTCAAAGGCTAAAATCAAACCTAGAACACTACAACAAGTCCTCAAATAAACATTGTTTTGTTCAACATAATTTCATTATAATGTTAATGAGAAAAAATAAATAAAAGATTCCTGGCCAGAGCCACGGTCTGTGTGAAGTTTATCCATTCTCCCCCTGTCTGTATGGGTTTCCTCTGGGTACTCCAGTTTCCTCCCTCACCCAAAGATGTGCATGTTATGTAAATCGGTGTGTCTGCACCCACTCTGATTGAGTGTGTATTTATATGTGAATGTGCCCTGTGATGGAATGGCATCCTGTTCAGAGTTTATACTTGACTGAGCTGCCAGGATATCCTTTGGGCACCTGTGCCCCTGAACTGGAATAATTGGGTAAATAATTATCTTACTTGTTTTTATTAATCTCACTTAGATGTAAGTATAGCTCACATTTATTTTAATGTTTAATATTAAGGGTGTTTTGTGTCTTTAGAAATTTGGTGTGTTTTTTTTTTTTTAACCAAAAATATGCCTTAGGAATTAACTCATTTATATCAGTTAGCCTATGTTAAATTGGTTTCATTATACATTGTTTTGCTTGATGTCATAGTTTCCAAGAACTACTGACAATATTAAGTGAAGACTTCCTGTAGAACAAAATATCTAATATCTTGGGTTTTGGAAATAAACAGGCCATAATTCAAATTCCAGGGTACCTTCTTTCAACCTAAGTGGACTTGTGTTGGAGCTTTAGTTTCTTCCTCCTTAAGAGAAAGTGTAATGGTGGTAAAAAAAAAATAAAAATAAAAACAGAGATGATTAACAGATAATTGTGGTTATTATGTGCCAAGTACTCTGCTAAATTATTTCTTCATATAGCAGTTACCTCAGAGGACTGCTGGCAAGGTGAAATGGGAAAATGAACACAGATCACAGCCGAAGCACTTGATAAAGGGTTGTTACTTTTTCTACACTATTACTATTATAGCTGGTGCTCTTACTGCTGCTTCTACTATTGCATGGACAATGGCTCCAATCTGAAATAGCCTCCTTAATATGACTACAGGCTAAAATACAGGGTATTTAGTAAAAATATAATTCAGATAACCATTTTTTGTACAAGTATTATATGGGATATACTTATATTTCATGGTTTCATGGGACATTTATACTAAAATGTATCTGAAATTCAAATTTAACTGAGTATCTTATGTTTTCATTTGCTAAATCTAGTAACCTTACTTCCCAAATATACATGTAATCTATCTTACATGTAGAAAAGTACAGATTGTTCATTGAATTAGTCATTAGTGCTGTCAACAACACTTCAAAGCAATCCCTAAGTTTGGGAGGTGCAGTAGCATCTTCTGCAACTCCAGTGGAGAGTTCAGGCAGCACATCTCATCCTCATGCTAGTCATACACCATGTATTCTCTAGGCTAATAAAAATATTTTCAAGAATTTGACTGTATTGCTCTTTTAATACAGTAGTTTTATATAGATGATGATCCATAAATAACAGTAAAAAAAAAAAAACCAACATATTAAAATTACACATAAGAATTCCAACAGCTGTGTTCCAAATTCAAGGATTTCAAAGGAATTTCCAACTGTTTATATGGCAACTCCTAAAATATTTTGCCAAATACAACATTCTTTTGATTATAAAATTTATTATAAGAAAATTTAAGCCCTCTGCCTGTTTCTATCCAATTTATCTTTAAAACAGAATAATATTTATACAAATTTATGCTTTTAAAAATGCTTTGAGTCTTTTTGCCTATATCCAATGTCTTATTTTAAAAACTGTATTATATATTATAAAAAAGGACTTTATTCTCACAGTATGGCAGAACACTACATACCAGGAAAGGATTCTGATTTTCACACTTGCAAGGCATTTCTGCCCCTCCTTTCATATCACACATTAATCTAAAGATAAGACATACCTCACACAACATTTGGAAGCTATGCTCCAAAATGTCAGAGTTAAGCATTAACATTATGTGATTTTATGTACAAAATCACCCCTGTGAGCATGAATATCAGTCTAGTTATGGACTTTTCATCATTATTTATTATGGAAATGATGCTTTCATATTTACATTAATTTTCCAAAAAATTAGTCATAAATAAAATGAAAATACTTTCTCTTCCAAGTAACTAGTATTACTTCAGAGACATAAATGTTGTTTCTGGTTTTTTTTTTTTTTTTTTTAATAATATGACATTTACTATTATCACTGTCAAGCTTCTCTTTTGGAAAATAAATAACAATTATAGAAATCTCAAATCAAGTCCATCTTTTTCATTTGCATGAGTGAGGGCAAAATCACGAAGTGAGTAACGCTGGCATCTAGCGCCACCCTCCCACACACTCACAACCTTATTTTTCCTTGACATCTTCTCAAACATTTGCAGGAAAAATAAACAAATGAATATTTAAGCAATCAGATTGTCATGATGGAGTTTCACAGTGACTGACAATACACAGTATTCCTTTACTAAGACAATTGTCTTGGACAGAACAAAGGGAAAGGCCCAAATACTCATTATTGCAACATCTTTTGTCGCCTTCCAAAAACTGGTAGGAGAAAACAAACACTGGTAGGCTCTCTTTAGATTATTTTTAAAACTTTATTGCTATGTGAAGAAACCTTATGACAGTGGTGATGATTAACCTAACTATCATTTGTTTGGTATTTTATAGTTCATAAGACCTTTTAAAAATTATTTGGGGAGTATTATTACTTAAGATCAAGAAAAACTGCCCTCTTCCTGTGAGACCTTGAATTAATTAACTTTTTATTTGCTTTGATTTCATATATATATATATATATATATATATATATAATTTTATTTTATTTTAATTTATTTTTTTTTTTTGAGATGGAGTTTCACTCTTGTTACCCAGGCTGGAGTGCAATGGCGCGATCTCGGCTCACTGCAACCTCCGCCTCCTGGGTTCAGGCAATTCTCCTGCCTCAACCTCCTGAGTAGCTGGGATTACAGGCACACGCCACCATGCCCAGCTGATTTTTTGTATTTTTAGTAGAGATGGGGTTTCACCATGTTGACCAGGATGGTCTCGATCTCTTGACCTCGTGATCCACCCGCCTCGGCCTCCCAAGATTTTATATTTATTTTATGAGATAGGAAATAAATGACTCAGAATTCCAAGGGGCATATAGCATCTAGAAAAGTATTTTGTTTGTTTTTTAACAAAGATACTTTTTATTTCCTCACAAGATAATATTGATTAACAATCAGGCTTTCCCTTTGAACCACTGCTGGGCTGTTATTGTTTTTGTAAAAAAAAAAAAATGTGGACTGTAAAAATTGTTCCTCTCCCTCTCCTGTATTGGGAAGGATGAGACAAGAGGATTCCAGCCATAAATACAGGCTCTTTTGATGACACCTAATCACAAAACCTGTCACAAGAGGTGGCAAAACTTTACCTCTTGTGTCCTAGACAACTGATAAGGATTGTATTCAACTACAGTTTTCTTCATTTGAGAAACACTTTAAGATGGCTTTCTTTATTCTCCAACACAAAAATTACAAAGAAGTAGTGTGCTTAATATCTCAACATCACACATAGGAAAGTAAAAATGTTTATAGAACATCTCAAATGTCCATTCTTTTTCTTTCTTAAAATGTACAAAATATCTTTGGGTAATGGAACGGCCCAGTTTGTGCAGAATTCTGCCCTAGTACATTAATGTTTATCAAGCCCCATTTGTCAAGATAGAGGAAAACTTGTCACATAGAAATAATCAAGAAGCAGCCAGGCATGGTGGCTCATGCCTATAATCCTCACACTTTGGGAGGCCAAGGTCGGCAGATAGCGTGAGCCCAGGAATTCAAGATAAGCCTTGGAAACACCACAAAACCACATCTCTACAAAAAATGCAAAACTTATCTGGGTGTGATGGTGTATGCTTGTTGTCCCCGCTACTCGGGAGGCTGAGGTAAGAGGATCCCTTAAGACCGGGAGGGCAAGGCTGCAGTGAGCTATGTTTGCACCACAGCACTCCATTCTGGGCAACAGAATGAGACAGACAGATAGAAAGAAAAAGAAAGGAAAAGAAAGAAGAAAGGAAAGAGAAATCGTCAAGAAGCTCCCAAACCAAAAGTGCAAAATTTTTCAAGAGTTTCCTAGTGCACTCAAAGTGTGATTCCTGGACCAACAGCATTAGTGTCACCTGGAAACTCCTTAGAAATGCAGAATTTCCTTGATAGAAATGTTCCACACCACAGTTACTGAATGAATTACAAACTGCATTTTAACAGTACTTCAAATGATTCATAGGCACATTAAATTTTAAAAAGTATTACTTAAGCATAACCACAATATTTTATTAAAGCCTTGCAACAAACCCATAAAGCAGATTATTGCTATAGTCTTAACTATGGAAAGCTCAGTTTTCTCAACAGTAAAGTAGGGGTTTTGAAAGAGCCTACATCAGAGTATGGAGGAAATCAAATGAGTAAATAAAATGCTTAGAATAGTGCCTATCATATAGCAAGAACTCTGTATTTGTTAGACCTCACAGTAGTAACTGACTTTTTTTTCCCCAGCACCGTCCACATCTGACTAAATCCTCCAAATAACCCTATTAAATATATCTGACTATCACCTCTACCTTGTGGAGGGTCTAAAGAAATAAAGTTTTGTCCAAAGTCACACAGCTGGCAAATATGATGCTGGCATTAAAACCTCCAGATTCAAGCTCTGCATTTATGTGCTGCTCTTTAAGTCAAGTGCCTTAAGTTCAGGTCTTTTCAATGCAACTGCTCTGTTTTCCCACAAAACTGTACTTCTCTCCAACCATCAATGGGAAGAGCATTTTCAGATGACAGATGATTCATTAATGCTATTTGATTCAGAACACAATTACTGAGCCTTTAGATCTGCCTTTCTGTTTTGCTCCAGGTCTTGTTCTTTTTCTCTCTGCTCTGGCCCTAGAGATCACTCTGTCATTCTTTGCTTGCCTACAAGCCAGAAGACGAGGTTTCAAATCAGCATCAAAATACTCTTAGAAGATAATGAAATCCTAAGCTGAGAGTTCCAGCTTCCCCAGGATTCTGTCTAGTAAATAGCCTTAGTGTGTCTGTTTCATAGTGTTCTGAGGGCAATTTGCATTTTGATAGAGAACTTCTGAAGATGAAAAGCCTTAACCTACAGAAAAACTAATGATAGTATATCAGGTATAAGAGGGCAGTGCACTCTAGGGTAAAACAGAATTAAAGGGGAAAAAAAGTTTTTCCAGAGAGCCTCTGATGGTAGCCTGTAGGAAAATGATGTCCCAGATAATAGCACCTCTGCATAGGAGTCGCTACCAAGCAGCAAAGGGGAGCATAATAAACTACATGTTTTAAGAAATGGCAATTAGGAGGCTCAATCTAACCTCACAAGTGGTTTTTATACCTAAAACTTTAAAAATTATCTGTGATGACTTACTAAGATGAAAAAAAAAATGCCTCTCCACACCAGCATGGGCTTCATGGATGTGAGTAGGTAGAGGACATAATAGATACTTTCACTCTTTTCTATCCTGAAGGCAAGATTTTTGTTTTGGTAGTCTGAATCTGGAAGGCAATACTCCAATAGCCTAATACTGTCTTAGGGAATGGATGTCCAACTTTAAGAAATCTGGATTCATTTGTGTAGTAGAAAAATACAGATAAGATGCTTTTTCTAATGTTTCATAAGTAGGACTTGCAGGTTTGGGAAATAGTACCTTTTGTTGGTTTTACAAGACCAAAGACTCGCTCAAGAATTTATGGAGTATAATTGAAGCACAAGACTTTTTTATGGTAAACCATTGAGGTCTTTGAAAAGACTACAATTCTAAGTTTTTAAACAAGATAGAAAAATATTGCTTAAATCTTGAAAAACAGGAATTATCTACTGTCTGGATCTTTCGTTGTTTGAAATAATGAGAAATAGAAGTAAGCTAGAGGCTTAAACTTTTAAATTGTCCTTCTTCAAACCACGAGGTTCCTTTTCTTTTCATAGATAAGGGCAAAAGAGATATTACAGGTTGGTAAATAAAAGAAAGACGTAATATCCTAAGATCAAAATAATAAGAGTGTATAAAAAGCATACAATCAAAAAGGTCTAAAATACTTTTAAAACTTTGTAGAAACAAAGAAAACAATCTGACTGAAAAGAAAATGGAACAATGAGTTCACGATAATATGTAGTTGATCTTTTGGCTTCACAGGCTAGCTCAAAGTTTGGAACAATTGAATATCATTGTTTTTCTTTTGTTATTTTGCTTTAACTAAACACATTTTGTCAATATGTGTTTTGCAGAAGTGAGTGGGATATGACATGGATGTTGCTATAGTTACTCGTTTTTAATGAGTTTGGAGAGTGTTACCCAACCAAACAAATAGTTCCCTCTCACTCAAAAATATTAGAAGGTAATCGAGGGGAAATTTGTAACTGAAAAAGACTCATCACAACACCAAAACAAATATTTTTAATGGTTAAGGAAGAACATTATAACTTATCAAGCAAGTGTTTATTCTTCGTCTCTCTTGTCAAGTGTGTGATTTGAGGACATTTAAATAACCCATATTTGAGTAAAATCTACTTCATCCCTTAAAAATGGATTTTTTGTTGTAACTTTAAAATGCTTAGCATATCTATCAATAATCAGTAAAACTTGACTGTAAAATATTCAAATATAATTTAAGGAAATCAAATGACTGTCACTTTATAAAAAAAGAAATAATTTTATAATATTTAGCTCTAAAAATTTTTGAACTACTTTTCACAGTTAATAAAAATGACCTCTCTGAGTTCAGTGGCTCACACCTGTAATCCCAGCACTTTGAGAGGCCAAAGTGGGAGGATCACATGAGGCCAGGAGTTCCTGGCCAGCCTGGCTAACATGGTGAAACCCCTTCCCTACTAAAAATACAAAAATTATCCAGACCTGGTAGCACACACCTGTAATTGCAGCTACTCAGGAGGCCGAGGCACAGAATTGCTTGAACTTTGGAGGTGGAGGTGGTAGTGAGCAGAGATCACACCACTGCATTCCAGCCTGGGTGACAGAGCAAGACGCTGTCATAAATAAATAAATAAATTTAAAAATGACCTAACTGTACTACATTTATAAAAGAAGATTATAAACTTTTATAGTGCAGAAGTGAATGCAGGATGTTCAGAGACAATGTCAAAATCTGATTATTTAAGAGACCAAAATAAAAGGGGATACAATTCAAGCTAATAAGGGTAATTTAAAATATCTTTCCTGCTAGTGACAAAGATATTTTGTATGTTTGAAACCTACAAAAAAATTACCAAGGAAGAAAAAAAGAGGAGAATGTAGCCAAGACATGTTTGAAATATTCTTGGATACAGATATTAGCTCCTTAAGCTGCATTCCCAGTACAACTCAGCAAAATTCCATTTCATTATCCCCCCTTGAAAGTGAGCCCAATTGTAAACAGCCAGTATAATCTTAATGGTTTATGTTAAGAACATTTTCATATCTTTATTCACATACTTTAGAAATATTTACATAAGTATTTTATTGCCTATAATGGTTCTGAAGCTATGGAAATACTTAAATTGACATTTAGTCTCTCTTCAGTAAGGAACATTCTAAAACAAATATATAGACACCTACATTAGAATTTAAAAATTATAGGAAAAAAAGCACTTCTTTTAGCAATTTACTGCTTAGAGCTCAAACCAAAATAATAATATATAATCTAAAGACCTCCTACACTTTGGTGTGAAAGAAGAGTAGACAAAAAAGTATGGCCTTTTTCAAGCCCATTTACAATAGCTATAAAAAGAAATAGGGAATACTTAGCAATATATTAACCTAAGGAAGTGAAAGATCTCTAAAAGGAAAACTACAAAACACGCATGAGAGAAATCATAGACAATAGAAACAAACAGAAAAACATTTCAGACTCACAAATTGGAAAATTTAATATAATTAAAATGACCATACTGTCCAAAGAAAACTACAGACTCAGTGCAATCCCTATCAAAATATAAATGCAATTTTTTCACAAAATTAGAAAAAACAATCCTAAAATTTATATAAAACTGAAACCAAACCCAAATAGCTAAAGAAATGCTAAGCAAAAAGAACAAGGCTGAAAGCATAACATTATTTAACTTCAAATTATACTAGAGGGCTATAGTAACCAAAACAGTACGGTACTGGTATAAAAAATGGACACATAAATCAATGAAACAGAGAACTCAAAAATGAAGCTATATATTTACAGTCAACTGATCTTTGACAATGTCAACAAGAACATATAGTGGCGAAAGTCCCATTTTCAATAAATGGTGCTGGGAAAATTGGTTTCCCATATGCAGAAGAATGAAATAGGACCCCTATCACCCACCATATAAAAAATCAACTCAATATAGATTAAAGACTTACATGGAAGACCTGAAACTATACGAATATTAGAATAAAACATAGGGGGAAACTTTTCTGGACATTGGCTTAGGCGAAGAATTCATGTCTAAGACATCAAAAGCACAGACAACAAAAACAAAAATAAGACAAATGGAACTTAATTAAACTAAAAAGCTTCTGCATGGCAAAAGAAATAATCAACAGAGTGAATAGACAACTTCCAGGAGGAAAGAAAATATTTGCAAACTATGCATCAATGGGGGACTAATATCCAGAAAACTCAAACAACTTAACCAAAATTAATCATATTAAAAATGGATAGAGAATATGACGACATTTTTTGAAAGAAGATATACAAATGGTGAACAAGCATATACAAAATACTCAACATCATTAATCATCAGGGAACTGCCAACCAAATCACAATAAGATATTATCTTATACCAGTCAGGCAGGCTACTATTAAAAGAAAAAAAAAAATGACAGATGTTGATGAGTGTGCAGAGGAAAGGGAAGCCTTATACTGTCGGTGGGAGTGTAAATTTAGTACAACCTCTATAACTATCAGTATTTCTCAAAGAGCTGAAAACAGAACTACCATTCAATCCAGCAATCCCATTACTGGGTATCTACCCAAAGGGAAAGAAATCATTATATCAAAAAGGTACCTGGATCTGTATGTTTATGGCAGGACTATTCACAATAGCAAATAAATAGAATCAACCTAAGTATCCATGTGGATGAATGGGTAAAGAAAATGTGGTAGAAAGAATATGTGATATATATAAACAATAGAATACTATTCAGCCATGAAAAATAATGAAATGTATTTTGCAGCAATATGGATGGAAATGGAACCCATTATTTTGAGTAAAATAAGTCAGACATGGAAAGACACCATATATTTGCACTTATAAGTGAGAGCTAAATAATGTGTACACATAAAGGTAGGGTATGGAATGATAGATGACGGCAACTTATAAGGGCAAAGAGGCAGTAGGGGATGAACAATTAATGGGTACAAGGTACGTTATTAAGGTTATATTGGGCAATGAATTATTTGTTGGCAAGGTTAACTATTTAGGCTCTTTTTTCTTCAAGAAAAATAATGTATTAGTTTGTGGAGCCTGTAAGACAGTTAGCAAAGCCAGCTTAACCCATATTGCAACTGAAGTATATTACTTCATGTGACTACCATAGAACAATTGACAAAATTGTTTCTAAAGGGGCAAAAATTTTACTAATTCCAGCAAGGAATATCCATACTCATGGTCCTGCATTGGAACTTTTTTGGTAAAGGAGTTGTATATACATGTATGTGTTAGGTCTGATTAGATAAACAGTATGTGAATAGATGGTTGTTCCTGGATTAATACGAGAAAGTGGTTTTTACTTCTCTGTAGTATCTATAAGAAAGCAAATCTTTACACATTTTGCAAATGCTTGGTCAAATCTAAGATGTCAACAATGAGTAGAGCAATAGGATAGAATCTGCTGGCAGAATTGCCTTATATTTCCTCCTCCTGATGTTCAAAAATATGAGTCATTCATAAATTTATCAAGTATGAGTTACCTATACTGGCCTGATAAGAAATTGCATTAAAACTATTTTTAATTTAGCAACTATATACTCAAGTTCCTTGGTACATACATAAATACCAATAATCAAAATGTTGAGGATTGTAAAATGCTGATTGAGCTAAGTGGAAAAATAATGTTGAAACAGGAAATTTATATTTTATTGCTAACCATACATGGCAGTAATTAAAGTTCATTTAAAAATCCCTAATCCTGGGGCAATAGTCTAGATCAGTTTGTCAAGTTTAGTGTATGTCAGTATTATCTGGAGAGAGCATTAAAACATGGGCTGTTGGGACCAATATCCAGAGTTACTAATTCACAGGTCTGGGGTGGAGCCTGAGAATTTGCATTTCTAAATTTCCTAAGTGCTGCTGCTATTGGTTATAAGAACCACGTTTTTAGAGCCACTGAGGTAATTTTTTCTCAGTGATCCAAAAACATATCAGTAAAAACAATTTTCCTTTAGGTTTACCAGTTTTTTTTTTGTAATTTCATATAAAAGAATTACAGAAAGAAAAATTATGTAAACAAACATTGATTCTAAACTAAGTATTATTTCCCCAGATCATTTTTGTGTGATTAATCTCTCAAAATAACATGTATATAGTTTTTGTTCTCAATTATCATTTTTATTCTTTAAATACTTCCTTTTATATACTTTTAAATACTTCTTTCTGCTTTACATAGAACAAAATTAATTTTAAATATCTAAACTTGAGGCAATATATGATTATATTATCATATGAAGAGATTAAATTTCCTAAAGAAAAAGAAAATATCAGTGCATTTCAGTGCCATTTTCTCAGTTGATAACTGAGAGTAATGTCACTTTTTCTTTCAAGACTGCATCCCCACTTCATCATATGAAACTGAAATTTTTGTGTTAGCTTAGTAGTTCTGTAGTAAAATCATTTGAGTCCCTAAAATGCATGAACAAAATAAATCTATAATCTTTAAAAAGAAAATTCATGAAAGTTACATTGTTATGTGTTTTTAAGTGCATTCCATGGAATAAATCTTTATTTTATTTTTAGAAAATTGCATCAGAAAGCAATTTTGCATTTCTATATTTTAGCCTATTAACAAAAATCATTTTGACAATCATTCCATCTATACTTAGTTCCAATGTTCAAAATTTAGTATTAATCTTTTATGCCTAACAGCTGTTGCTATATCTAAACTATTATTGGCTAGCATCTAGTTTAAATTCAAATTCCTTAGTGATTTCAGGTTTTCTACAATCTAAGCATAATCCATTTGCTCATTTTTATCTCTTCATCTAAACTTTTGGTAAAAAATTTAGCTTACAGACCTTCAAATTTTCCATGTGTTTTCTTGACTCTGAGCTTCAAGCCAAAATTCCTTGCTTTCTCCTTTCTTGCTGGCAAATCCTACCCACCTACCTTCATAACGTCTTTTCTTATTAAATCAGCTGTCATTGGACAAATTATTTTGTATCACGTATTATTAGCTAACTTTTCCTGTGTTAACAATAAATAACTACCATTTGCATTATTATTATTTACCAGGACCTACAAAACAAGTCACTTAAGCATACTCATCAAAAGGATTTAGGCACTATTACCATTCCCATGTTAACATTAAAGCTGAAGGTCAGAGTTTTTACCAGTCATACAACTATTAAGTAACAGAGCTGAGATTTAATTCTAGATCTCCATATCTTGTAAAGTCATGTACACATAACCAACCACTATATTACATTATATGGTAGCCTTCAAATTATAAATAGGTTTTGATATTTTTTAACATTTGGGAATACTTTAGTATACAGAAGTGAATACCTATAATAACTTATGCTTCGATTGAAATTCAGCTTATTTAGTTGTATATTGGGAAATTCAGCTTATTTAGTTGTATATTGGAATTAAGGTGTAAGAAAAAAAATATCTAGTTGTAGTTTGATTTGCATTTCTCTGATGATCAGTGATATTTAGCATTTTTATATACCTGTTTGCCATTTGTATGTCTTCTTTTGAGAAATCTCTATTCAGATATTTTGCCAATTTTTAAATCAGATTATGAGATATTTTTTCTATAGAGTTATTTGAGCTCATACATATTCTTGTTATTAATTCCTTGTGAGATGAATAGTTTGCAAATATTTTTTCCCATTCTGTAGGTTGTCTCTTCACTTTGTTTCTGTTGCTGTGCAGATGATTTTTAACTTGATGTGATCCTGTTTATCCATTTTTGCTTTGGTTGCCTGTGCCTGTTGGGTATTTATCAAGAAATTTTTGCCCAGTCCAATGTCCTGGGGAATTTTTCCAAAGTTTTCTACTACTAGTTTAATAGTAGGAATTGTTAAATTTAAGTCTTTAATCCATTTTGATTTGATTTTTGTATGTAGTGAGAAATATGTTTAGTTTCATTATCCTGCATATGGATATCCAGTGTACCCAGCACAGTATATTGAAGAGACTGTCCTTTCCCCAGCATAAGTTTTTGGCAACTTTGTTGAAAATGATTTCACTGTAGGTATGTGGATTTGTCTTTGGGTTCACTATTCTGTTTTTTATGCCAGTACCATGCTGTATTGGTTATTATAGCTCTGTAGTATAGTTTAAAGTCAGGTAATGTAATTCCTCTAGTTTTGTTGTTTTTCCTCAGGATGGCTTTGGCTAATCTGGATCTTTCATAGTTCCATATAAATTTTAGAATTTTTTTTCTATTTCTGTGAAGAATATCTTTGGTATTTTGATAGGGATTGCATTGAAACTGTAGATCACTATGTGTAATATGGACATTTTAACAATATTGATTCTAACAATCCACCAACATGGAATATCCTTCTTTTTGTTGTTGTTGGGTTTTTTGGTTGTTCTTTTCTTTCCTTTTCTTTTTTTAGATGGAGTCTTGCTCTGTCGCCAGGCTGGAGTGCAGTAGTGTGATCTTGGCTCACCACAACCTCTGCCTCCTGGGTTCAAGTGATTCTCCTGCCTCAGCCTCCCAAGTAGCTGGGTCTACAGGTGTGAACCACCATGCCCAGCTAATTTTTGTATTTTTAGTAGAGACAGGGTTTCACCATGTTGGCCAGAATGGTCCTAATCTCTTGACTTTGTGATCCACCCACCTTGGCCTCACAAAGTTCTAGGCTTACAGGTATGAGCCACCACACCACACCCATATCTTTCCATTTATGTGTGCCCTCTTCTAATTTTTTTTGGTGGGGGGGGGGAATGGAGTTTTGCTCACTCTTGTTGCCCAGGCTGGAATGCAATGGCATGATCTCAGCTCACTGCAATCTCCACCTCCCAGTTCAAGCAATTCTCCTTCCTCAGCCTCCCCAGTAGCTGGGATTACAGGTGCTCACCAACACACCCAGCTATTTTTTTTGTATTTTTAGTAGAGATGGGGTTTCACCATGTTGGCCATGCTGGTCTTGAACTCCTGACCTCAAGTGATCTGCCCATCTTGGCCTCTCAAAGTGCTGAGATTACAGGCGTTAGCCACTGCTCCCAGCCATCCTCTTCTATTTCTTTCAACAATATTTTATAGTTTTTATTGTAAAGCTCTTTCACTTTTTTGGTTAATTACTAGACATTTAATTTTATTCATAGCTACTGTATACAAAATTATTTTCTTGACTTCTTTTTTAGAGTCTTTCCTAATGGCATATAGAAATTCTGTTAATTTTTTGTATGCTGATTTTATATCCTACAACTTTACTAAATTTATTAGCTCTAACGGTTATTTGGTGGAATCTAGGTTTTTCCAAATGTAAGATCATCTCATCTACAAACAAGGATAATTTGACTTCTTCCTTTCCAATTTGAATGCACTTTATTTATTTCCCTTATCTGATTTCTCTAGGTAGAACTCCCAGTACTATGCTGAATAACAGTGGTAAAAGTAGGCATCCTTGTCATGGTCCAGATTTTAAAAGAAAGGCTTTCAGTTTTTCCCATTCAGTATGTTATTAGCTATAACTCTGCCATATATGGCTTTTATTATGTTGAGGTATGTTTTTTCTATATCCAGTTTTTTTAAAGGATTTTATCATGAAGAAATGTTGAATTTTCATAAAATGCCCTTACAGCATCAATTGAAATGATCATAAGGTTTTTGTTCTTCATTTTGTTGATGTATCACATTGATTGATTTGCATACATTGAACCATATTTGCATCCTTGGGATAAATCCCACTTGGTCATGATGAATGATGTTTATGATGTGTTGTTGTTGAATTCAGTTTGCTAGTATTTTGTACAAAATTATTGCAAAAATGTTTATCAGGGATATTGTCTTGTGTTTTTTTCATTTTTCTTTCTTTTTGTTTTTTGATTTGTCTTTGTCTGTTTTTGGTAATTCTTCACTTTGTTTGCAAGTAAGTATTCCTTCTTCTTCTATTGTTTGGAAGTTTGAATAGAATTGATATTAGTTCTTTAAATACTCGGTAAAATTCAGCAATGAAGCCAGCAAGTATTGGGCTTTTCTTTGCTGGGAGATTTTCTTTTATCATAGCTTTGATTTTATTGCTTATTAATGATCTGCTCAGGTTTTGGATTTCTTCTTGGTTCTGTCTTGGCAGATTGTATGTGTCAAGCAGTTTATCCATTTCTTCTAGGTTTTCTAATTTATTGGCTTATCGTTGCTCACCATAACCTCTAATGATCTTTTGAATTTTTGTGGAATCAGTTGTAATGTCTCCTTTTTCATGTCTGATTTTATTTACTTGGATCTTCACTTTATTTCTTAGCCTGGCTAAACATTTGTCAATTTTATCTTTTCAAAAATCCAACTTTTATTTCATTAATGTTTTATATTGTTTTCTTCATTTTAATTTTATTTCTGCTCTGATCTTTATTATTTCTTTTCTTCTACTAAGTTTGGTTTTGGTTTGCTCTTGCATTTCTAGCTCTGTAAGATGTATCATTAGGTTGTTTATTTGAAGATTTTCTTCTTTTTTGATGTAGACACTCATGGCTATAAACTTCCCTCTTAGTACTGCTTTCACTATATCCCATAGGTTTTGATATGTTGCATTTTCATTATCATTTGTTTCAAGAAAATTTTCAATTTCTTTCTTAGTCTCTTTATCAACCCACTGCCAGCGTACATCCAGTGTTCACTTAAGGCCCAAGAGCTCTTCGGTCCTGTTATGATAAATGCTGCCAGGCATGGGACTCATCCTTCAGGACAGTGGGCTCCCCTCTCACCTAGGGTAGGTCCAGAAATGCCATCTAAGAGCCAAATTCTGGAATCACAGACTCCAAGAGCCAAATTGGTGACCAATCTGGTACCTAAGCTGCAAGACACGGTCTCTTTTCTTCTTTCCTCCCATCTTCTCAAGTAGAATGATTCTCTCCTGATAGACAGCACAGCTCTGATTATTCTGGGTCACACCTGAAGCCAGCACAGTTCTGAGTTTTACCCAAGGTGAATACTACCTGGCTACCACTGCTGATAATTCAAGGCAAAGAGCTCTGCAGTCAGGAGGTAATGAATCTTGCCAGGATTGAGTCCTTCCTTCCTTCTATTCAGGGCAGCAGGTTCCCTTTTGGTTCAGAATATGTCTAGAAATGCTGTGTGGGAGATAAGGCCTGGAACTTGGCCTGACAACTCTGTCTAATGCTCTGTCCTACTGCGGCTGTGCTGATATCCAGGTTGTAAGACAAAGTCCTCTTTACTCTTTCTTCTCCTCTACTCAGAAAGAAAGGGTCTCTTTTGGAGCTGCAAACTGTGCTGCCTAGGGCTGCAGAGGGATGAGGCAAGTACTCCCTTAGCTGCCCCAGCTGGTATCTCACTATGTCACCTGCCCACCAATTCCACTCTGAGCCCAGCGAAATACTAGTCTTTCCTGGGAGTTGCAGTGCGTGTGGCCTAGGCTACCTTTCAAATTTATTTAGAACCACAGAGAATTTTAATACTCAATGGTGAGGCTTGCTGAAGCTCAAGTTTGACTGCTGAGATGAGCAGTTCCTCTCTGGCTAGGGCTAGACTAGGTGGTCCTTCTATGGGCATCAGCTGAGTTCTGTCCAATGTTGGCAGCGTTGAGTTGCAATGCAAAGTCCCCCAAACACTGTGCTTTCCCTCCCCTAAGTGCACATATTCTCTCTCTGTGCCACTTGGCCACTGCCAGGGGGTTAGGGAGGATTGGCATCAGCAATTCAAGACTGTCTTTTCTACCCTCTTCAGTATGTGTTTCAGTAATATTAAGTTAAAACCAGGTATCATGATTAATCACCTGATATTTGGCTCTTATGAAAGTGTTTTTTTTTTTTTTTTTATATATAGTTTTTTTTTTTTTTTTTTTTTTCACAGTGAGACCCCATCTCTACAAAAATATACAAAAAATATATATTTTTTTTTGTATACATAGTTGTCGAATTTGGTGTTCCTGCAGGAGGCTTCTAGAAGTTACTCAGTGGAGGCCTCTATTTGGCCATGCTGCTGTGCTTCCTCCAGCCATTGATAACTTAAGCTCATTTTTCTATGTTGTATTTTCCTTTCTTTTTGATTTGTATGATTTCTTTATATAATGGTACACTAATCTTCTAAACACAATTATGTGTGTTAAAAATGTATTCTCTCAGTTTTTAATTCATATTTTCACTTTTTCCATCAGGTCTTTTGATTGACAAGCATTAATTTAATGACATCAAATTTAGCAATATTTTATTTTATGGTTATTGGTTAGTGTTTTTTTGTAAGTATTCCTCTACTATATAGAAGTCATTAAAGTATACTCTTTAAGTTATAAAGATTTGCCTTTTACATGTTCTTTAATCCACCTGGAATTAATTTTTTGCATACATTTATGAGATAAAAATTTATTTTTAAAATTTTTCTATTTTGATAGCTAAGTGATATAATTTATTGAATGGTCTTGTATTAACCTACTGATCTTCTCTCATATCTCAAGTTTTTTATATGCATGAAACGATTTCTTGATGATTCTATTCCATTGGTCTCTTTTAAAATAGAAGAGTCCTTGTGCCAATATCACGTCTGAAGTTGTCTAGTTAATAGGATTAACTATCTAGTAATGCAAATTCCTCACCTCCTTCTTTTATAGGAATATTTTGAATATCCATGATCTTTATTCTTTAAGATTTTAAATTAGCTTGTCAGATTATTATGAAACAACATCAGAATTTTTACTGAAATAGTCTCTATAAATTTATTAATGAAAAAACTGCTTTCTCAATAATATGAACTCTTTCTATTTCATTGATGCTCAAAACAGTTAATAAGCATTGGAGCATACACATCAACCTATCTATTGATGTCAGAACAATCAGGGTTAATATTGCCTATGAGAAACCAGCATGGCCATCAAAAGGCATACTGATGAGTATCATCCCAGTTCCTGTCTATAGTTAAGGTAAACTATTGGAGTCCTTGAAAATAATTTTTGTGCTTGAATATGATTACTCATATCTTTGTACTGATTTTCAATTTAAAAACCCAATCTCTAATTTTGTAGCTATATCTTATACATATGATTCTATTTATGTATCCAGTAATGTTAATCTAAAGCTTTCGATTAATGTGGGACTCCTTCTATAAATTTATCCAAATTCATAGAAGCGTTCTAAGTACATATATAAAGTTCAGTGTATTTAAGTAATCTTAATGTAAAATTTAACGATAAAAAATGCTGAGTACTTAATTCTTATAAATCTAACAAATATAATCATTTTAATCCTTTTATATGCTTCACGGTTATGTATACCATTTCAAATTCAAATGACTAAACTGACTACTCAATAATACAATTGGATTAGAATCATAATGTTGACCTGATACCCTGATAGAACAGATTTTTAAAATGTCACAAATATATAAAATACCAAATATATAGTTCTCCACATCCTCTCCAGCATCTGCTGTCTCCAGATTTTTTAATGTTCGCCATTCTTACCGGTGTGAGATGGTATCTCAATGTAGTTTTGATTT
>NW_016107340.1:3467812-3520299 GCF_001604975.1 Cebus imitator | reverse complement strand
AAAAAAAAAAAAAAAAAAAAAAAAAATACCAAATATATAAGGTCTTAATCTATTAATATGATAGTTTTCATTCACAGAAAAAATTATTTATTGTGTATAATTCAGAAGTTACACAATAACCCATAATATAGATTACTGTACTCTTTTATTGCCCATATGTCATTTTTGTATCAAGAATATGCTCACCTTGTAAAAGAATGTAGGAGGTTAGTGTCTTTCTACTCCTTAGAAGCCTTTATATAAAATTAGTATTATTTTCTCTTCAAATATTTGATAAAAGTTACCTGTAAAACTATGTCAGAAATTTTTCTTTGTAGAAAGATTTCGAGTTACTGATAAATGACTCAGTAATTTAATGCTCTTTGTAAAAAGCACTCAGTTTGGATCTTCTACATCTATAAATATATTTCTCTTTGTATTCCACAGTGGTATCAACAACTGTGTCTCCTCTTCCTTCATCAGTATTTCCAGCTGATAACAATTATAAATTGTTTTATTTTCCATCTTCCAACTGTTAGGTTTGTTACTCTTTTTTAAATTTTGGTTTTCTGCTCTGATGTTTCTCTCTTCCACATTTTCTTTGGTATTATTTTGTTCTTTTTCTCAATTTTGAAAGTTGGAATCTTAGCTCATTAATTTTAGCCTTTCTTCTTTGCTAATAACAGCCTTTAAGGTTATACATTTCAATCTAAATAAAACTTTTTAACTGTATTTCATATATTCTGACACTATTTACCATATTATTCCACATTAAAAAATATATAGTTTCTTCTTTGATGCATGGGTTATATGGAAGTACTTCTTTAAAAACACTGAAATATCTGTATTTGCTTTTCTTGTCATAGATTCTTACTGAATTCCACTATGGTTAGAGAATATGGTCTGTAATTTTCTGTAATTCTTTATGATGTATCGATAATTGTTTTATGACCTAGTATGTGTTCACTTTTTATAGTTAATTAAGAATAACATTCGATTATTGGAAACAGAATTTTCTATATCTATTAGAATTGAACTATAAAAGAAGATGACTTTCTTTGGGCAGAGGAAGATTAATAACTTTTTACATCTATATATTTTATTCATACTGTAAGCAAAGTTTTCTGGATAAGACTCAGACTGATTATTTACTTAGATTGTATAAAAGATTAACACAGACAAGTACTAGCTAAAACAATGAACACTGATTTAGTAACCACTCACAGTAGAGGAAAGAGCTGAGCTCCACTTTGATTTGTGAAGAGATTATTGGTTTTTTTAAGGAAGGATTAGGAAGGGGAGAGCTAGGTAGAGTCAAAGAAGTGAAAAATTTACAAAGGAGTGATCAGTACAAATATGATTAGGCAAGTTGTGTTTGCTAACATTCTAATGAAAGTTAGAATTCTGTCTTCCCAGAGAGACAGGAAGACAGAGGCCCTATCTTTCCTGGTGATAACTGAAAAAATGATTAACTGCAAAATTTATTAATTGTGTGTAATTCATAGGTTATACAGAAACCCACAATATAGATTACTGTACTATTTTCTCAAGTTGCCCATGGCCATTTTAAAGAAATGGCTCTCAGTTGTAAGTGATACATAGTCACAATTGTAAACCATTTTTAAAATGGAAGGTATGGAGCCTACTGTCAGCAGTTGACTAGAACAAACAGTAAATTCTCCTGGCAGCATTGAGCTTTCTCAGCTAGCCATTATAACTGGGGCTGTAGTCATCCTGGGAACACAGCTCTGTGTTGCTAGAGGCCATGCTGGAATTTGATCATCTCTCAGTGCACAGGTTTGGATGGAGTCATTATGTTGTGAGAGTTCTGCAGTTCTCTAGCAATCTTAGTGCTGGTTTCCAGTGCCCTATTTCCCTTTTGGAGCAATAGAGTGTGGGCATATATCACCCTGTATGTAAAGGGGGAGGGGCTCTTTAGGAGAGGACCTGAAAATTATGAATCTTGGAATTTGTGTAGAAACTGCTGCAGAGATGCCTGTCTTCCCCCACGGAGAAGAGAAATAAACTTGTGCTCTCCAATGTAATCCTCTCTGGAAAGAGAAGGGGAAGGTCCCCAAGTTGTTAAAACTCTTTTCAATGTAAACAAATGGGTTTAGGAGAGACAAATCATTATAAGTCTCTCCTGGGTATTTCACTGTCTTTAATGTCCAAAGCTTATTTTCTGTTCACTCATCCTTTAACTCAGGTTATGAGTAATGTTTTACCAGAAAGCCCAGACTATACAGAAAAACAAAAATATTTGTTGCAACAGAGATACCCCATTTCCCTTAATGTCTACATTGGCAGACCCAAGTCACATGGGGAAGTAGCCCAATTCTAATTTGCTGGTTATGTCCCATCCTCCTATTGTTGGTTATTACTGGATGGTTATATTGCCTTGGGATTTCAGCCACAAGAAATGTGGATGTTTAGAATTCATCTCTTACCTTTAACTACTCCACAACATGCTACTCTTTCAGCCTCCACTCTGTCATGATGGTAATGGAGGTAGAAGTAGGGATGTCTCTTCTATATTTTAGAAGTGTCATATGTCAAACATAAAATCGATTAATTAAATCTAAGACCTGAAACTATGGAACTACTAGAAGAAAACATAAGGAAATGCTCCAGGGCATCGGTCTAGGCAAAGACTTTTGTGTACGGCCTCAAAACAATAGAAAACAAAAGCAAAAATAGACAAATGGGATTACATTAAGCTTAGAAGATTCTGCATTGTAAAGGAAGCAGTCAACAAAGTGGGAAGTCAACCTATAGAACAGGAGAAATAACTTGCAAAGTATCCATCTGTCAAGGGGTTAATAACCAGAATATATAAGTAACTCAAACAACTCAATAGCAAAAACGCAAATAATCCACTTAAAATGAGCAAAAGATCTGGATAGACATTTCTCAAAAGAAGACATACAAATAAGCAACAAGTATATGAAAAAAATGCTCAACATCACAAATCATGGAAGAAATGCCAAAACCACAATGAAATATCTTCCCACCCCAACTAAAGTAGCTTTTATCAAAAAGACTGTAATTAACAAATGCTGGTAAGGATGTGGAGAAAGGGAAACCCTTGTACATTGTTGGTGGGAATGTAAATTAGTATAGCCGTTATGCAAAATTGTGTGGAGGTTCCTCAAAAACTACAAATAGAGCTACCATATGATCCAGCAATTCTAGTACTGTTATGTATCCAAAAGAAAAGAAATCAATATGTCAGATATCTGTACTTCCATGTTAATTGCCACACTATTCACAATATCCAAAATACGCAATAAATCTAAATGCCCATCAATGGATGAATGAATCAAGAAAATGTGGTATATATACACAGTGGAATGCTATTCAACCACAGAAAAGAATGAAATCCTGTCATTTGCAGCAATATGGACAGAACTATAGATCATAAAATAAGCCAAGCACAGAGAGACAAATATTGTATCTTTTGACTCATATGTGAAAGCCAAAAAACTGGACCTCATGAAGATAGGGAGCAGATTGATGGTTACTAGAGGATGGGAAGGGTGGGAGGGAGGGGGGCTGAAGAGAGGTTGATTAATAGGTACAAGTACACAGTTTGATAAAAGAAATAAGACCTAGTGTTTGATAGATCATTACTATAACTTACAATAATCTCCTGTATATTTCAAAATAGCTAGAAGAGAAAATTTGCATATTTCTAGCATAAAGAAAAGATAAATATTTAAAGTGATAGGTATTCTAATACTGATTTTGTTCTTTTCAAATTATATGAATGTATTATTACATGTACCCTAAAATATATCCTATTATCTATCAAAAATACAGCAGTATAATTATATTTCATCTTTTCTCTTTATATCTTGGAAATTATGAAATTGAACACATTTTGTTTTTGTTTCTGAAAGGTTTGATTGATAGTTAGCAATATGTAAATAATCCATTCTAGTTATAAATCAAGTATATATGATGTTTTCTGGCTTGACTTCATACCCAATACTAGATTTTGACATAAGTCATGACGATTTTTCAATTGTTTCTGAAACATAACACTTTTCTTTAAATTCACTAATATTATTTGTTATTGGTATTTTATATATACTAAATACATTTTAACTCAGGCTCAACATACCTCTAATTAAGCAGATAAATGTAGTAAGATTGAGGCATTAGACAATACTTCTTCCAGTCTACATGTATTAGGTTATGACATCATAGGGAACTTTTACCTTAGGTTAATAGTTTATGAAAACGAATTCTGTAAAAATTGGCATAGGTTTTCTTTGTCAGTCAATGCAGAATCCACTTAGGCTTTTCTTTTTATTTCTGCTATGAAGTTTGCCTATGTAATAATGTTTGTATTCTATAGTATGCAATCATATCCTTCATATACATGCATAACATATATAAATATGTAAGCTATAGAAACTTTCAGAGACTTAGTCCAGAGTAATGCAACGGTTCTCAAACTTTAGTCTGAAAAAGAATCACTTGGAGGGCTTATATAGATCCCCTACAGCATGTCATTTTGGCTGAATAGTGTGTATGTGGAAGGGATGGTACTAATTGGTAAATATACCTGAGTAAAAGAGTAGAATCATCTGTATAAAATTATGTAAATTAGATACTAATCAAAATGTAAAATTATATATGCCAGGGATTCATTATTTATAACATGTAGTACCATTTATACAAACCTAGTAGCTGGCTTGTTTTTCCATTGGCATGTGTGTTTTTATTTGAGAAGCATGCACCTGACATTGTTGATAAACTCTGATGAATCTTGAGAAGTGTTTTCCCTCCATTCCACTTTGATTGACTTGGTACCTACAAGAACATGTGAGAATGATGAATGTTGATTTTGAATTGATAAACCCTGATTGCCATGTCAGTGAACTACATCCTAACTAACCTCATTCTTTCAAATTCTTTTAAATATATTTATCTGTAGGTGTGATGCATTTTTTAGATGTCTATGGAAGTAATGTGATAATACTCCTTTTTCCTTCTTGTTCTTCTAAGGGTAAAGTATGATAGGATAAATATATTGGCGAGTTTCCAAAATATTTACTAAGACAACTTTAAATATCAATATCAACTGTCATTTTAAAAATTTTGTGATTACCTTTATGAAAATGTGTTGTTTATTGCTTCTTGCATCAGATACAACATCTTGGAACGAACAGAACAAGAATAATGAGGAAACATTGCAAAATAATCAAGTTATAAAATAAATAAATAATTGCACTGTGTAAATTCAATCTGTGTTCTTTTCATATGTTAGCTTAAAGTAAACTGTAATGATCTGATAATTAGAAATATTTCCAGAATAAACAATTGAAAAACCCTATCAATTAGCAGGGACTTTATCCAGGGAGCAGTGATCTAGGTATAAAAATTGTGCCTGCTGGCCAGGCGCAGTAGCTCACACCTGTAATCCCAGCACTTTGGGAGGCCGAGGTGGGTGGATCACGAGATCAAGAGATCAAGACCATCCTGGCCAATATGGTGAAACCCTGTCTCTACTAAAAAATACAAAAATTAGCTGGGCATGGTGGCACATGCCTGTAGTCCCAGCTACTCGGGGGGCTGAGGCAGGAGAGTTGCTTGAACCCGGGAGGCGGAGGTTGCAGTGAGCCGAGATTGTGCCACTGCACTCCAGCCTGGTGCCTGGCAATGGAGTCAGACTCTGTCTCAAAAAAAATAATTGTGTCTGCCTTTACTTCAGATAGTAATGGCCTCAAAAACGAGATAGGTATAAGAGATAACGAAAGATAAGAGAAAATGTTTCTTGGAAAAAAGTTTTTTGAACGTCGCAATTGTGAGGCTGTGAAAAATGTACCTCTGAAATTATCTTAGTTTGGCAAAGGTCTTCAAGGACAGTTTAGGGCTCATTCCCCCTAGTGGCAAAGTTTCAGAGCTTCCTAACTTGGATGACATGTCAAGCTGCAATGCTTCAGATGGCTACTGATGTACCAAGACACTAATCTCTTCAGCCTAGGAGGGCCTGTATAGGCCTGAAATATGTGGACTAAGAAGCCATCTCCAATCCCATCAAAAAGTGGGCAAAGGACATGAACACACACTTTTCAAAAGAAGACATTTATGCAGACAGCAAACATATGAAAAAAAGCTTATCATCACTGGCCATTAGAGAAACGCAAATCAAAACCACACTGAGATACCATCTCATGCCAGTTAAAATGGTGATCATTAAAAAATCTGGAGACAATAGATGCTGGAGAGGATGTGGAGAAATAGGAATACTTTTACACTGTTGGTGGGAGTGTAAATTAGTTCAACCATTGTGGAAGACAGTGTGGCGATTCCTCAAGGATCTAGAAGTAGAAATTCCATTTGACCCAGTAATTCCATTACTGGGTATATACCAAAGGATTATAAATCATTCTACTATAAAGACACATGCACATGTATGTTCACTGTGGCACTGTTTACAATAGCAAAGAATTGGAGCCAACCAAAATGCCCATCAATGAAAGATTGGATAAAGAAAATATGGCATATATACACCATGGAATACTAGGCAGCCATGAAAAAGAATGAGTTCATGTCCTTTGCAGGGGCATAGGTACCTTATCTCAAGGTACCTAGAATATTACCAGTTTCTGTTTGATCTAAAAAAAGGTGGGGGGAGATAACTCCTTGAGGTCCCTTTTCTTGCAGTCAAGTCAGTATATTTACTATCTTCTGTCATGCCAGTTTTCGCTTGTCTGGATTGTATGTCTGGAATGCCCTCCTCTTTTCCAACTTCTACACAGAGTATTTCTTAAATAACACACAAGAAGTATGATCCATAATGGAAAAAACTGTTATAACAGTTATCATAGCTTTTAACTTCTGTTTGATGAAAGACACTATGAAAAAAGTGAAAAGACATATCTTAGGCTAGGAAAAAAATGCATGAGATCTTTAAAGAAAACGAACTGTTCTTTTAGTGCAAAAATAGATTAACAAATGCTTTATAACCTTCAAAATGAATAAAATGTATTCAAGTTTGTCATGTAGATAACAAAAAAACTTTTTTTAAAAAAACAACAGAAAGTTCTATGTTGTGCTATTGATGCAAAGATTTGGAATTTCTAAAACGTCTTCTTTAGAAATGTACAATATATGCAGAAAAACTGCATAGCCATGCCTACGAATACCTGTCAGTTTTGTGATTGTGTTCCTTCTGGGAAGGGAAAGAGTGAAAGGAATGGGTATTAACTGGAACGGGAACATTTCACTTCATTTGGTTTTTAAATCTAAAGAAAAAAGTGTCAAAAAGTAAATATATATTTCAACTTCATGATAGGGGTACATTATATTTTACAATCATTGGTATGTTTAAAATGTTGCATAATTTAAATGAAACATTTTAAAAGGATGAGAGAGGAAAAAATGAGTCTAAACTCATTCTTGGTAAATATAATCTTAGTTGATTTTATATATGTATAACACTTAATAATTTCCTCTTTTTGATTAGTATTTGTTAGTTTAATTTCCGCATTAAATTGTACACATTTTAAAGGTTGAGAGTGTCATTTTTATTTCCCTTCTGTCCTCTTCAATGACTAGAATTGCACTAAGCATCTAGTATATATGTAATAATAATTGATTACAGAAAACATGTTCATTAAAATGGGAATTCTCATATATTAAACAAATTAGTGACAGCATTTGCAAACTGCCAGTTCCCAAAGAAACAAATGTATTTATATATAGCAAAGTTTCTTTTGAATCTTCCCACTTTGTCTTTCTCTCCATCCCTCAACTGCCTTCTCCTTTTGTCCCTAATAACATTCTTCCAAATTCACAAAAATCAAGCAAAGCAGATTTTCCTTACAAATAAAGATGAGCTCTAAAATCCTCTCTGTTCCACTCTCCAGCCTGATCATCGAAACCTTTGGGATGAGAATAGAGAAACCCAGAAATGTTAGTGTGAACCCAGGGATATGTCAACCCAGAGTAGGGTTCTTTGACAGACGAAGAAAGTGGTTAAAAAACACCCCATCTTATTGTCTGAGTACAGAAGTTCAATAATTATGGGGACTATCTAGAAAAAAAAATTTTTGAGAAAAATGACTACAGAAGATCAGAGATGTCTGGACAGAAGTAGTATCTTGCTAATAGATTTTCAAATCCTCCCTTTATAATCCGTCAATGTTCTGGTGGATTTTGTTTTATAGTTTTATTTATTTTTATTTTAAATAGTTGATGAATTGTTTTACATAAAACAGGCTAAAACTTTTGGGATATTAGGAATCAGTTATGAATCCTCCAATGTCTCTAGATGCTAGAAACTTACAAGGACATAAATATACAAATATCAATATAATTTCAGGGAGGCTGTAAGCCTACTGAAGCTCATCCATGGATCCTTTATGATTCCATAGATTCCAGGTTAACATACTTGCCTTAAACAGTTCCAGTGCATGGGTATCTGTGTAGAAACAACCTAAAATTATGACTTGTTACTAGATAAGAACTTGTTTTATAAGATTTAAATAAATTATTGATGATTAACTTCTTTTCAAATTGGCCTGTAGTTTTAAACACACACATATAAATGTGTGTATATCTACATATATATATATATATATTCATATAAATTCATATATGTGAATGTATATATACATGTTCCTAGACAGAAAATTCTACAAAATTTAGAGAAAAAGAAAAAAAAAATTTTGACTATTTTTCTAATCTTTAAAACTTTATTTCTGTTTACTACTAAGGCAATTTTGCCAATAGAGAAACACAGGGCATTGAATTCCTTTAAGCTTATTGCCTGATTTTACTAATACTTGAATGCATGATAATTAACATTGAATTTGAATGAAACCAGCATACAAGAAAATAACTGGTTTTCAATCATAATGCCATTGTTTCCTTGGTTGACATCCCAAATTGATGCAACTACATTACTTATTCCTATTCTAGAAACAAACAGCTCTTCCTGGGTAGGACTTCAACATCAAGAGTACTGTCTTCTTGCTCTTTATCTTCTGTAGAACCTTTCACTTACCCTCTGGCTCCTTTCAGCCCCTCTGTGTAGAAGGGAATCCACTTGAGCTCTTCTGTTTTCTCCATGCCATTCTGGTTTCCCATTCACTTGAATGCACACCTTGGCTCCCTGGTCTCTTATTCAACTTAATCTAAATGCAAATTCTCATGATTTACTTATTTTAATCAGTTCACATATCCTTTACTATTGAGTGGCTACGGCATATGTGTAGTTTTGGACTTATACATGTAGTACAAACTGCTTAAAACCCTGGATTTTTAAAATGATATTACAGTGGCCGGGCGCGGTGGCTCAAGCCTGTAATCCCAGCACTTTGGGAGGCCGAGGCGGGTGGATCACGAGGTCAAGAGATCGAGACCATCCTGGTCAACATGGTGAAACCTCGTCTCTACTAAAACTACAAAAAATTAGCTGGGCATGGTGGTGCGTGCCTGTAATCCCATCTACTCAGGAGGCTGAGGCAGGAGAATTGCCTGAACCCAGGAGGCGGAGGTTGCGGTGAGCCGAGATCGCGCCATTGCACTCTAGCCTGGGTAACAAGAGTGAAACTCCGTCTCAAAAAAAAAAAAAATGATATTACAGTAAACATAGCAACTTTAAAGTAATAGAGAGATTAAGAATTTAACATAGGGAGGAATGCAAAAAATGCGGTTGGTATTTGTAAGTAACTGAGGTCTATATATAAAAGAAAACATGAAGGCACAGAAGGAAACCTGCTACTGTGGTGATGGGTATAAAAACTTGAACTCCTGTCTACCACTTCCTTTTATCCTTTGAAGATCAGTATAAATATTACCATCCATCTTTCCTTAGAAATTGTTCTCATTAATGATGAAGGTGATGATGCTGATGATGACGACTAACATTTACTATTTATATGCTAAGTACTCTGTGAGCAGGTTCGTTTTTAATCTTTATAATAATTCTAAAAGAATCTATATAACTTCCATTTTTATCTATGCTCTGAAGTCAAATGATCCTTGCTGAACTATAATTTGAACTCAGACATTCAAAGCATAGAGTTCATATTGTAAATCACTAGGCTATATTTTATCCCTCACGGAAAATTGAATCCGATAGTTCTGCTCTCACTCTATTCCCCTGTCTATTCTCCAAATACTATGCTTTCTAAGCCATAATTTTTCATAGTCATCCAGTCTTATGAATTTGAATGCCGTCTATTCTTTGACAATCCTAAGATGATTTTTTTTTTCCATCCTGGATCCCGCCCCTTGAGCTCCAGACTTCAATATTAACAATTCCAGTTGGATTTCTAATAGACATCTCAACTTGATCATATACAAAACCAAATTCTTGGTTTCTTCTTTTAAACTCTCTTCATCAGTATCTGATAAAATGGCAACTCCACTCACCTAGTTGTTTAAGTTAAAAATGTTAGCATCTTCCTTGACCAAGCCTTTCTTTTTTACTCCAGAATTATACTTTTGAATGCATCCAGACTTTGACCACATCCTCACCTACAGTGCTACTAGCGGGGACTAGTCTCAGCCACCACTGTCTCTTGTTCGATTAACTGTAATTTCTTTCTAGTGCATCTCTCTTCTATCGATTTTGCCCAAAAATGGTATAGAGGTCAGGAGTCTTTTAAACCAAGTTATGTCATTCTTACTTAAAAACCCCTTTAAAATAGAAAGCATGGATTTCTCATATTGCTCAGACCTGGACCCTGGCATCAATTCTGATCTCTTTCTCTCCTTCACCCACTCTACTTAGCTATAGCATCATCTGTGTATTCTAGGCCTATTCTTTCTATCTCGAGTGATCCTTCTACAAATATCTATATGGTTAGTTCCTTTACTTTCTTTACAATTCTGTCAAATGCCAAGTTTTTCCTAACATACTAAAATAAGAAAACTTACTCCCCATCTCCCCTTCTCCTTTAACCTGCTTCATTTTTCTCCATAGCATAAAATACCACCTGACTTACTGTGTATTTACTTGCATCTCCCCAGTTAAAGTGTAAGCTCCATGACTGCAGAGATTTTGTTTGGCTTACCTCCATATCCCCAATGCCCAGAACTATGCCTAGCACATAATGTTTGTTGAATAAATTAATAAATTTTCACTTCCACTACTGGTGTATGTGAGGGCCTATGTCAACTCATTCCCAAGAGCATGAATTTTTATGTTACTTTTTCTTAACGTGAAAAGTAATTCACTATACAAAGCGATACTCTAAAAGAAAGCAGTAAAGTCAGATATATATTTGAAATGACTTTTTTTGCTTGGCTAGAACTTCCAATACTATACTGACTAGGAATGGTGACAGAGGTCATCCTTGTCTAGTGCCGGATTTGAAAGGGAGTGCTTCCAGTTTTTGCCCATTCAGTATGATATTGGCTGTAGGTTTGTCATAAATAGCTTTTATTATTTTGAGATATGTTCCTTTGGTACCTAGTTTATTGAGAGTTTTTAGCATAAAACGCTGTTGAATTTTGTCGAAGACCTTCTCTGCATCTATTGAGATAGTCATGTGGTTTTTGTCTTTGGTTCTGTTTATGTGGTAGATTACATTTATAGACTTTTAAAATTGTACTTTAGGTTATGGGGTACATGTGCAGATCACACAGGATTGTTGCATAAGTACACACATGGCAATGTGCTTTGCTGCCTCCATCCCCCCGTCACCTACATCTGGCATTTCTCCCCAAGTTATCCCTCCCCAACCTCCCCACCCCCCACTGTCCCTCCCTTGCCCCCCTCAACAGATCCCAGTGTGTGATGCTCCCCTCCCTGTGTCCATGTGTTCTCATTGTTCAACACCCACCTATGAGTAAGAACATATGGTGTTTGATTTTCTGTTGGTTCCAGGTCTTTGCTATTATAAACAGTGCCACAATGAACATACATGTGCATGTGTCTTTATAATAGAATGGTTTATAATACTTTGGGTATATACCCAGTAATGGGATTGCTGGGTCAAATGGAATTTCTATTTCTAGGTCCTTGAGTAAGCACCACATTGTCCTCCACAATGGTTGAACTCGTTTACACTCCCACCAACAGTCTAAAAGTGTTCCTATTATTTCTCCACATCCTCTCCAGCATCTGTTGTCTCCTGATTTTTTAATGATCGCCATTCTAACTGGCGTGAGGTGCTATCTCAATGTGGTTTTGATTTGCATTTCTCTAATAATCAGTGATGATGAGCATTTTTCATATGTTTGTTGGCCTCATATATGTCTTCTTTTTAAAAGTGTCTGTTCATATCCTTTGCCCACTTTTGAATGGGTTTCTTTTTTTTCTTGTAAATCTGTTTTAGTTCTTTGTCAATTCTGGATATTAGCCCTTTGTCAGATGGGTAGATTGCAAAAATTTTTTCTTCTTTCTCTTTGGTTTCAAAGAACGTCTTTATTTCTGCCTTCATTTCATTGTTTATCCAGTCAACATTCAGGAGCCAGTTGTTCAGTTTTCATGAAGTTGTGCGGTTCTGAGTTAGTTTCTTAATTCTGAGTTCTAATTTGATTGCCCTGTGGTCTGAGAGACTGTTTGTTATGATTTCTGTTCTTTTGCATTTGCTGAGGAATGATTTACTTCCAATTAGTGGTCAATTTTAGAGTAGGTGGCTTGCGGTGCTGAGAAGAATGTATATTCTATGGATTGGGGTGGAGATTTCTGTAATTGTCTATTAGGTCTGCTTGGTCCAGATCTGAGTTCAAGTCCTGGATATCCTTGTTAATTTTCTGTTTCATTGGTCTGTTTAATATTGACACTGGAGTGTTAAAGTCTACCACTATTATGGTGTGGGAGTCTAAGTCTCTTTGTAGGTCATTAAGAACTTGCTTTATTTTTATTTTTGACCAAACAACTAATAAGGAATACACACAGTACTCTCATAATTAGTATAATTACTTAAAATGTGGAGAAATAAAAGCATGCAAAAGTTTATCAAAATTCAACAGTGCTCTTATTAGTAACTGCTGTCATTTACACTTCCCTCTGGATTGCCTAGGTCTCTCATTATGTCATTCCAACAGCAGGGCAGGTGTTACAAGTGACTGGGATATGTTTGATACTTGTTGGCAAAGGAGGCTCTATTTCAGTTCCTCCTTGAATCTTCTTTCCTGTGAGAGCCTTTCAACAGAATATTAAAGGGAGCAGAGAAAGCCAAACACAAATGATGCATACTCCATAATCCTCAGACATAGCTTTTCCTCATCACCAACTCTTTGGCATAGGAAGATCAGAGAAATTTTTCTTGTTGCTGATATTTTCCCTAAAGTTCCCAGCCTTCACATTTATAAATAGGGAGTTAAGGCTGTAAGAAAAGAGTAGAAAGAATTTAACATCTGCAAAGTCAGTCTATGTTTGAAAAAATATAAGTTTAATAATGATGAGATTATTATGTTAATATTCATCATAGAAAATTCTTTTAGACAGTTCTTTCAAAAATATTTGACTCTTTTTTATGTATAAAGCCCTATTTTGGACACTGGAGCTAGATCCGTTTCCTGCCTCATAAAACCAAAAATTTAGCAGGGGAGACAAAACAAATCACAAATTTATGCCAATAATTGCTACAAATTAAAATTAATCACATTAAAACATGCAGAGTAAGTATTGACTTCACCAATAAGTTTTCAAAGTTCTGTAATATGAAAGTCTGAACTAAAAGGGCTTTGGTTATGAAATATATTTGTGACTTAAAGTTAACAAATTGAGAAACATATATTGAAATAGATTCAATATGAAAAGCATTATTAAATCACTCTCTAAACCATCTGTATCCCAACCCTTAGCACCACACAGTATACTCATATAACAACCCTTGTACCTGTCCCCCTGAATCCAAACAAAAAGTCCTTGGCATATTAAAATAAATCATTCCCGGATCAGTAATATCAATGGAAGGAAAAAGGTGAAAACCGTAGACATGGTGTATTAGAGATGTCTAATACAGGCCTTTTCTAGTTATATTTCTTCCATTATTGTCTCTCACAGCAGCACCCTACTTGTTTTATTGTGCAAACTAATCATCATCATTATATATACATATATAAAATTTATATATCGTATACTAATTTGTTTGCATTGCTTATTTGATTATCTGTCCCTGTTGTAGAATACCCGCTTCTTGAAGGGAGGAATATTGTCTGTGTTGTTCTTTTTTCTGTCTCCTGCATAAAGAACAGAGCTGGCATGTAGTTGATGTTTAATAAATATTTATTCAGTAAATATTTAAAGCGAGCCCATTATGTCACACTCTTATTCTGCATATATTTTATTGAATGTGTGTCAAATATGACAATGTTCAGTGCCTTAAGGTTACTTTTTCTTATAAAACATGTTATAGAAAAAGAATTCATTAGCATCTACCCAAGACAATGCCTCTCTCCTACACTTAACTAGTCCTACAAATTAATTAGTACCTTTATAGGCTCTGTTGGTGAAAGTAATTTTTTGCATTATAAGTAGTACATAAGAAATATGAAATCTACCTTTTTAAATGATCATCCACAATTTTTAAAAACAGATTGTATGTTTATCAAATTGTTGTTTTTATTGTAAATCAACTTGAAGCAGTAGTTTTGATCAGCATACGCAATATAAATGAGGACACAAAAATAAGAGAGTGGAAATGAATTATAATTGTTTTGTTGCTTTTTATAGATAATGTACATATTGGATATTAAATATATAAATATAGATAAGATGTATATCTTTATTTTATACATGTAAAAATATTTATTATGAGAAATTGGCTCATGTGATTAAGGAAGCTAGAAAGTTAGAAGATCTGCAGCAGGCAAACTGGAGGGCAAGGAGATCCAAATGGTATAGTTGTAGGTTGAGTCCAGAGGTATGAAAACCAGGAGAGCCAACAGTACAAGTTTCAATCTGAGAAGTGAAGCCTTCTTAGGCTTGAGGCCCAAGGAGAGCCAGTATTCAGTCTGACTTTGGAGATGATTGATGTTTCAGCTCACCCCGTTAGGCAAGAGAAGTTCCCTCTTAGTCTTTTTGTTCAATTCACTTCTTCAGTTGATTGGAAGAGGCACATTCACATTAGGGAGGGCAATCTTCTATGCTGAATCTACCAATTCAAATGTTAATCTCATCCAGAATAACCTTCACAGACTCTCCAAGAATAATGTTTGACAAAATGTCTGTGCATCCCACGGCCCAGTCAAGTAGACACAAAATTGACCATCACAACTTCTCAGTTCAGATACCTCCTTAGTGAAACTTCCCTGTCCCTGTAGTATATTACCCTCCCTTGAATTGCTTGGGAGCACAATATGCTCTTTTGTATTCTTCAGAATTCTCATTCTCCAAACTTATTCCTTTTTTTTAAAAGATATTATTGGCATAGGAAAATGTTAATGACAAAACATTAAGTATGAGAAGTAATTATGTTTCATTTGTGTGTCAAAATTGGCCTTCTTATATATTTAAGGTGAACTGAGGTGCTGCTCTGGGTATCTTTAATTTCTTTTCTCTGCCCACCCACCACCAACTCAGCACAGTGAAGGCCAGTCCAGCAACCATTGCAGGAGCAAGGCCATCTTATCCTCAAAGGTCAGGGAATAAGGGGCAAACTTGAAGACTCATACACTAAAACCTGTTTCCTCTCCTGTATTTCTTATTATCTAAGAGCCAGAAAGCACATGTCTACTTTAAATACATACTCATATATGTATTCACATAGAACAATATTTAGCAAGCTTTTAAGATGTTATATAATTGAAAAAAAAAATAGAGAAAAAGACCTTGTTCAGATAATTTATTTGTCAAAATAAGAGGTTTTAAAGTAAAAATCTGGCCAGGTCCAGTGGCTCATGCCAGTAATCCCAGCTTTGGGAGATCGAGCTGGGAGGATCACTTGAGGTCAGGAGTATAAGACCAGCCTGGCCAACGTGGTAGAACTTTGTCTCTACTAAAAATACAAAAATTATCCAGGGGTGGTGGCATTTGCTTGTATTCTCAGTTACTCTGGAGGCTGAGGCATGAGAATCACTTGAATCCAGAAGGTGGAGGTTGCAGTGATCTGAGATGTGAGATTGCAACACTGCACGGCAGCCTGAGTGAACAAGCAAGGCTCTGTCACAAAAAAAAAGTCGCAATTACAGTACCATACTTAATGTGCTATAAGCAATTTTGAGTATAGTATAGGGAACAAAAATCATTACTATATAACTCATTAAAACATTCACAAAGATATATCTTATTTAATAGTTCTTTTGCTCTCTTTGGTATTAAACATATGTCTCACCAAATTATAGCTGTCCAAAATTTTATGAGACTTGTATTTGCAAATACTAATCAATATTAGTATATTTACATATTTTATGTAATATATATAATACATATACATATTATATATATGTATAATTATATATGTATAATATTTATATATATATTTTTTTTTGAGATGGAGTTTTGCTCTTGTTGCCCAGGCTGGAGTGCAATGGTGCAATCTGTGCTCACTGCAACCTCCACCTCCCAAGTTCAAGCTATTCTCCTGCCTCAGCCTCTCCAGCAGCTAGGATTACAGGCACACACCACCACGCCCAGCTAATTTCTGTATTTTTAGTAGAGACGGGGTTTCACATGTTGGCCAGGCTGGTCTCAAACTCCTGACCACAGGTGATCTGCCCACCTCAGCCTCCCAAAGTGCTGGGATTACAGGTGTGAGCCATTGCGCCCAGTCCAATCATATTTTACAGTAGTTGAGTGAATAAAAAATAAATTTAGAAAAATTAATACAAAAACCTACAACTTAAAAAGGAAATAAAAATTTACAAATAGAATTACCAAAATAAGGAAGAGTCAAGACCCACCCCCAAATTAGAGATTTTAAAATAATGATGTTTAAATCAGTTGAAAGTTTAAAACATTACATACCTAAATGACACAGGATGTATCTTATGCCATAAGAATAATCGTTTGATTTGTAAGACAATTATTTATGAACAAGTAAGTATTTAGAGAAAGATGATTACTTTTAGATATTGTTTCTCAAAATGTCCTATTGACATTTCTAGTTCAAATTTAAGTTAAACTGATTTTCAGGTGTTTTAGCCCTGTATTTTTTGGCTTTTGGCTAATAATAAATGCAGAAGAGGCAACAGGTATTAGTGTATGAGTCTCAAACCCTTCCCCTCATTCCCTGACCTTTGAGGCTTAGGTACCTTTGCTGCCGTGGTGGCTGCTGGCCTGGTCTCCACTGTGTTGAGTGGGTGGTGAGCAGAGAAGAGTAACCTAAGACACCCAGAGCAGCACCTCACTTCACCTTTGAGGATGCAAAGAGTGGCTCAAGTCAAAACAGGTAGAGGGAGAGACCCCCAGTGGACAAGAGGAGAGAAAGAGAGATGAGCTGATGCTGATTGAAGTCAGCAAGAACTGAGGAGAGAGAGAGGAGAGAGAATATGGTGCAGCTATTGGGCCACATAAAAAACAGAGGGAAAAGGAGAGGGTGAAAGGGTATGTTAAGATAACTGGTCATGTTACTTCCCAAGAGAACTCAAGAAAACTTTGAATTTCTTACAATGCATTTATTAGAACATTAAATTTCTTTGCATGTAATACCATGTACAAGGTGGGCCAGGTAGATCACCTTTATATGGGAGGATGAGATCTAGGCCCTCTATTAAACAAAAACCCATATTAAGATTTTTATAACTTTAAGTACTAATCATCTGGTGTTCAAATACTATCATCAAATACCATCATCTCTACTTCTAAACAAAGCTCAAACTTGATCATTTCCCAGTCCTTCTCTTTCTAACTGCTGCATAATCTTGACTTGTCTCCTCTTATATATCTTCATATTTCTACAGCAGCCAAAGAAATTCCTTTTAAGTGTAAATCATATTATCAATCTTCTGATTATTAACCTTCCAGTGGTTTCTCATCAAACTCAGAATAAAATGCTCACCAAGACTTCTAAGGCCCTCCATGAGCTCTGTCCTTTTGAACTCTACATTTCATCTCTTTCTTGTTCACTTTTACATACCAACTCTGTCTAAAACGAGTTCCCACCCATCATTTTCTCAATTTGTACTCTATATTTCTTCTTATAACACCCATCAGTGTTATAAGATGGGTGTTATATCTTGTATTTCTCTATTTTTTTCTATATCCTTTTCTATAATGTACACTCTATAAGGGCAAAGACTTTGCTCTGTGCACAGCTGCTGGTCCACAAAACTAATACCTTTCATTCTAAGGTTGAATTAGAAAAGCCAGAGATTCAATGTTATCAAATAATCAATTATCTGTGTAAGAAGTGCTACTAAGGTGAGGCTCAGTGGCTGAGGCCTGTCATTCCAGCACTTTGAAAGACTGAGGCAGGTGGATTGCTTGAAGTCAAGAGGTCAAGACCAGGCTGACCAACATGGGAAATGCCATCTCCACTAGAATACAGAAATTAGCTGGGCATGGTGACAGGTACCTGTAATCCCAGCTACTCAGGAGGCTGAGGCAGGAGAATCACTCGAACCCAGGAGGCAGAGGTTGCAGTGAGCCAGGATCACACCACTACACTCCAGCCTGGGTGACAGAGCCAGATACCATCTCAAAAAAAAAAAAAAAAATGCTAATAAGAATCCAAGAAAAGTAAATAATTTAAGTTGAACTTGTTACTTCTTTAAATTTCAATAATACCATTAAACAAATTCAGATTGTTGCTGTTGATCAACAGATTAATGCTTCTACAACATTTGACATTTTCTCTTTAGTGTACATTTTTGGAAAGAAAAGCAGTAAATATTAAATGATGGTATCAGGGAGAGAAGTGGTTAGAATCAAAAAGAGTGAGGAGAAAATGAGACAGAAGATGTAAAAACAAGGAGGTAGAGAATGAGGGAAAACTGTATTGCATGTGGGTGCCGGTCTTCAATTAATTATTCTCCACATGCTTCATGGAAACACAGTTCAAGGACCTTAGTTTATGAAGTCTCCCATTGTTAGCTCTCCAAATAACTGTGATGTTATATGTATTAACTAACGACTTCAAAGTAGTGACTTAGTATCATAAAATGACAAGATTTAACGTAAGTGTGGTAAAGATAAATGGTTCTCAAGTAATTTTTAAAATGTCAAAAATTTTATATACAAACATTTAAGTATCTTTACATTCATTGTTTCAATTCTGAACATTCCGTCTCCTCAGCCTTTGTTCTGATTTGTTGGGAAATGAAAAAGACTAACCTTATCAGATGTATTTTTCCCCCCGAGTTTGCCTACAGCTAAACCAGATGGTTTATAAAAATATAATCATTTCTCAGAATTCTCAACTGAAACTTTAATAAGATAAATGTGTGCTTAAGAATAATCATACAGTATATAATATGCATTAATGCCTTTTTAAAAGTACCATATCTATTTTAATTTTGATAACTAATTCTAAGGGGATTTTAACAGCTAGATATTTTCTTGTCAGTGTCTGGGTCTTGCTCTTGATCTCTGCTTCTGCTTCTATAGAAAGAAGAGCTCAGCTGGAAAACTATCATTTACTATGTCTTACTGTCTTATTGCTAGGGATATGCTGCTCTCCCTACAATAGCCTCTAAGTGAACTTTCCCTTTCTCCTTTCTCTTTTTCTGGTAACTTATCTTGCCTGTGCATTTTCATTTTTTTGGAAGTTGCTTCATGCTTTGCACACCTTGGCTGTTCTCTGGCGGGCCAAAGGTCTCCTGCCTGTTGTCACAATCCTCTGCATTCCCCATCCTATCAGATTCTCAGCACCTGGCCTGACTCCCTGTTCCCCTTGAATGACCTTCCCTTCCCATTAAAGCTATGTGTTCTGCAAACTCTGCCACCGAAACCTCTAAGGACATCACAGTCAAGAAGGTCTTGCTTTATGTACAGTATCAGGAACAGTTTTGTTATTTTTCTGATGCCATCAGGAATATATTTCAATGCATTTATTGAGAATTTATTATGTGCCAGGCTCTGGGCTTTCTCTACCAATTCTTACAATAATCCTCTGAAGTAAGTACAATTCTTAGCATTTACAAATTATTATTTTTTCCATAATCTTTGCTAGAACTGACAGGAATAAAATTACAACAAATATATTAGGTAGCTGGTTTCAGAAAGCAGCTGAAAGGATATAGCCCTTCTTTTTTCTTTGTTTTATTATACTTTAAGTTCTGGGATACATGTGCAGGATGTGCGGGTGTGTTACATAGGTATACATGTGCCATGGTGGTTTGCTGCACCCATCAACCCATCATCTAGGTTTTAAGCCCCACATGCATTAGGTATTTGTCCTAATGCTCTTCCTATCCTTGCCGCCACCCCCGACAGGCCCCAGTGTGTGATGTGCCCCTCCCTGTGTCCATGTGTTCCCATTGTTCAACTCCCATTTATGAGTGAGAACATGCGGTGTTTGGTTTTCTGTTCCTGGATCTATCACTTCTTAAACTCTTTTTGCTTAGGTTTTTTCTTTTTTCTCCTATTTCAACTTTATAATTTCTAGATATAGTTTTTAAGTATGCTATGACCCATCAATAAAATAAATATTTGTGGCTTCTCCTTATTCGACATTTTATTCAACAGCACAGTAAAATAAATTCTCATTAGTTTAAAAGCTACACATTAAAAGATTGACACTGCTAGATTTAAGTTGTTAAAGCAAATGAGTAATAAAGTGTAATTTAAATACATGCATAATGTTAGGCCTCTACATAGCCTGGTTCATTAGTATCCTAATCACACATGATTTTTACTTATTAAGGAAAAAATATAAACCAATTGGAACACATATAGGAAGCCTATTCCAGGTACACTGTAATTCTGACAAAGGGATTGTAAAAAGGCTAAATGTTAAAAATTTGTTCTTGTAATGCTTTGCTAATACTAAAAATATTAGCTTTAATTAACCAGAATTTAGTTTACACTATAGCAATGACTAAGATTAAAACTATGATAAAACCAAAATAAAATTGCACACAATGCAAAAATCTTTGAATATAGAAACTGCTGTTATTTTCTCTATAGTTTTAACTACCTTTCTTCCTTTAAACAGTAATAAGCAGTAAAACTATTCAGCACTTCTCCTCTGGGAAGGGATGATACAGCAGGAACAACAGCAGGTAAGGCAAATCCTTGATATTTTTTAAAATTTATATTTTCAAGTGACAATAATTGTACATATTCATGAGATTCGCAGTGAGGTTTTAAAACATCATTTACAGTGATATGATGGTTAATACTTAGTGTCAACTTGATTGAAGGAGACAAGTGTTGATCCTGAGTATGTCTGTGAGGGTGTTGCCAAAGGAGATTAACATTTGAGTCAGTGGGCTGGCGAAGGCAGACCCACCCTTTATCTGGTGGACACAATTTAATCAGCTGCCAGTGAATATAAAGCTGGCATAAAAAACGTGAAAAGACAAGCCTGGCCTAGGCTCCCACCCTACATCTTTCTCCCTTGTTGGATGCTTCCTGCCCTCAAACATCAGATTCCAAGTTACTCAATTTTGAGACTCGGACTGGCTCTCCTGCTCCTCAAGCTTGCCGATAGCCTATTGTGAGACTTTGTAATCATGGAAGTTCATACTTAATAAACTCCTTTTTATATCTATCCTATTAGTTCTGTCCCTCTAGGGAACCCTAATACAGTGATAAGATTAGGATAATTAGTATATTCATCATCTCATGTATTCATCATTTCTTTGGATAAGAATGTTGTTCAATATCCTTATAGCTATTTGAAACCATGTATTAGTGTTGACTATAGTCATCTTACAGTGGTATAAAACTGCAGAATTTATTCCCTCTATCTGGCTACAATTTTGTATCCTTTAACAAATTTCCCCCATCACTCTCTTCCTTCTACCCTTCTCAGCCTCTGGTATTCGCTGTTCTACTTTTTACTTTTATTAGATCAACTTTTTTTTAACTTCCACATATGAACAAGAACATGCAATGTTTAACTTTGTTTCTGCTTTAGTTCACTTAACATAATGTTCTCCAGCCCATGCATGTTGCCACAAATGACAGGTTTTCATAGTGTTTTAGGTCTGAATAGTACTTCAAAAAATATGTATGCTACATTTTCTTTATTCATTTATCTGTTGATGGGGACCTAGGTTGATTCCACATCTTGGCTGTTGTGAATAGTGCTGCAATAAAATGAGGGTGCAAATGTCTCTCCAAAACAATGATATCCTTTTCTTTGGATAGATTCCCAATAGTGGGATTCCTGGGTCATATGGCAGTTGTGTTGTAATTTTTTGAGGAAGCTTCACATTGTTTTTTACAGTGGCTGTACTGGTTTGCATACCCACCAACAGTGTGTAAGAATTCCCTTTCTCCACATTCTTGTCAGGATTTGTTATTTTTTGTCTTTTTCTAGTAGGCCATCCTAACTGGCATAAGATGATACCTCATTGTGGTTTTGATTTACTTTTCTCTGATGAGCATTGTTTCATATATTGGTTAGCCATTTGTATGTCTTTTGAGAAATGTCTGTTCAAATTATTTACCCATTGTTTAACCTAATTGTTATTTTTGCTGTTGAGATGTTTGAATTCCTTGTATATTCTAAATATTAATACCCTATTATATTAGTTTGCAAATATTTTATCCCATACTGTAGACTGTATTTTCACCCGTTAATTGTTTCTTTGCTGCTGTGCAGAGGCTTTTTAGCTTGATAGAATCCCGTGTGTTTATTTTTGCTGTTGTTACATGTGGGTTTTTTTTTTATTATTATACTTTAAGTTCTGGGGTACATGTGCAGGATGTGCAGGTATACATGTGCCATGGTGGTTTGCTGCATCCATCTTCCCATCATCTACATCACGTATTTCTGCTAATATTATCCCTCCCCAATCCCCCCACCCCTACTATCCCTTCACTAGCCTCCCCGACATGCCCTGTGGTGTTCCTCTCCCTGTGTCCATGTGTTTTCATTGTTCAACACCCACTTATGAGTGAGAACATGCAGTTTGGTTTTCTGTTATTGTGTCCGTTTGCTGAGAATGATGGTTTCCAGTTTCATCCATGTCCCTGAAAAGGACATGAACCCATCCTCTTTTATAGCTGCATAGTATTCCATGTTGTGTATGTGCCACATTTTCTTTGTCTAGTCTATCGTTGATGGGCATCTGGGTTGGTTCCATGTCTTTGCTATTGTGAACAGTGCTGTAATAAACATACATGTGCATGTGTCTTTATAATAGAGTGATTTATAATCACTTGGGTATATACCCAGAAATGGGATTGCTGGGTCAAATGGTATTTCTAGTTCTAGATCCTTGAGGAATCTCCACACTGTCTTCCATAATGGTTGAACTAATTTATACTCCCACCAACAGTGTAAAGCATTCCTGTTTCTCCATATTCTCTTCAGCATCTGTTGTCTCCTGATTTTTTAATGATTGCCATTCTAACTGGTGTGAGATGGTATCTCAATGTGCATTTGATTTGCATTTCTCTAATGACCAATAATGATAAGCTTTTTTTATATGTTTGTTGGCTGCATAAATGTCTTCTTTTGAAAAATGTATGTTCATATCCTTCACCCACTTTTTGATGGAGTTTTTATTTTCTTGTAAATTTGTTTAAGTTCTTTGTAGATTATAGACATTAGCCCTTTGTCACACAAGTAGACTGCAAATATTTTTTCTCTTTCTGTTGGTTGCTGGTTCACTCTAATGATAGTTTCTTTTGCTATGCAGAAGCCCTTAAGTTTAATTAGATCCCACTTGTCTATTTTGGCTTTTGTTGTCATTGCTTTTGGTGTTTTAGTCAGGAAGTCGTTGCCTATGCCTATGTCCTGAATGGTTTTGCCTAGGTTTTATTCCAGGGTTTTTATGGTGTTAAATCTTATGTTTAAATCTGGGGTTAATTTTTGTATAAGGAAGGGATCCAGTTTCAGCTTTTTGCATATGGCTAGCCAGCTTTCCTAACACCAATTATTAAATAGGAAATCCTTTCCCCATTGCTTGTTTTTGTCAGGTTTGTCAAAGATCAGATGGTTGTAGATGCATGGTGTTACTTCTGAGGTCTCTGTTCCATTGGTCTATATCTCTGTTTTGGTACCAGTACCATACTGTTTTGATTACTGTAGCCTTGTAGTATAGTTTGAAGTCAGGTAGTGTGATGCCTCCAAGTTGTTTTTTGTTTTTGTTTTTTGCTTAGCATTATCTTGGCTGTGCAGGCTCTTTTTTGGTTCCGCATGAAGTTTAAGGTATTTTTTTCTAACACTGTGAAGAAAGTCCATGGTAGCTTGGTGGGGATAGCATTGAATCTATAAATTACTTTGGGCAGTATAGCTATTCTTCTTAACCATGAGCATGGAATGGTTTTTTATCTGTCTGTGTCCTCTCTTATTTCCTTGAGCAGTGGCTTGTAGTTCTCCTTGAAGAAGTCCTTCACATCCCTTGTTAGTTGTATTCTGAGGCATTTTATTCTCTTTGTAGCAATTGTGAATGGGAGTTCACTCATGTTTGGCTCTCTGTTCATCTATTGTTGGTGTATAGAAATGCTTGTGAATTTTGCACATTGATTTCATATCCTGAGACTTTGCTGAAGTTGCTTATCAGCTTAAGGAGATTTTGGGCTGAGACGATGGGGTCTTCTAAATATACTGTCATGTCATCTGCAAATAGAGACAATTTGACTTCCTCTTTTCCTAATTGAATACACTTTATGTCTTCTTCTTGACTGATGGCCCTGGTCAGAACTTCCAATACTATGCTGAATAGGAATGGTGAGAGAGGGCATCCTTGTCTTGTGCCAGTTTTCAAAGGGAATGTTTCTAGTTTTTGCCCATTCAGTATGACATTGGCTGTGGGTTTGTCATAAACAGTTCTTATTATTTTGAGATATGTTGTATTTTGTTTTGTTTTGAGTCGGAGTCTTGCTCTGTCTCCCAGGAGTGGAGTGCAGAGGTCTGACCTCAGCTCACTGCAACTTCTGTCTCCCAGGTTCGAGTGAGTCTCCTGCCTCAGTCTGCCGAGTAGCTGCGACTAGAGGCATGTGCCACCATGACCAACTAATTTTTGTACTTTTAGTAGAGATGGGATTTCACTGTGTTGGCCAGGCTAGTGTCAAACTCCTGTCCTCAGGTGATCTGCCCTCCTAAACCTCCCAAAGTGCTGGGATTACAGATGTAACTCACAGTGCCCAGCCTTGTTTTGAGGTTGTATTCATAAAATATCTTCCCAGACCAATGTCCTGAGGCATTTTCTCTGTTTTCTTCAAGTAATTTTATGGCTTCAAGTCTTATGCTTGGATCTTTTATCTGTTTTGAGTTGATTTTTGTATAGGGTGAGAAGTGGGAGTTTAGTTTCATTCTTCTACACATGAATTTCAATTTTCCCAGTACCATTGATTAAAGAGATTTTTTTTCCAATGAATGTTCTTGCCTTTGTCAAAAATCATTTAGCTGTGTATGTGTGAATTAATTTCTGGGTCCTCTATTCTGTTCCATTGGTCTATGTGTCTGTTTTTATGCCAACACTTATGCTATTTTGGTTACTACAGCTTTGTAGTATATTTTGAGGTCTGGTAGTGTGATACTTCCAGCTTTGTTCTTTTTGCTCAGGATTACTTTGGCTATTCCTGGTCTTTTGCAGCTTCATACAAATTTTAGAAAAATGCCATTGATATTTTTATAGGGATTGTATTGAATCTGTAGATTACTTCGGATGGTATTATTTTTACAATATTAATTCATCTGGTCCGTGAGCATGGTATGTCTTCCCATTTGTTTGTATCCTCTTCAATTTCTTTCATCAGTGTTATTCAGTTTTCCTTATAGAAGTCTTTCACATCCTTGATTAAATGTATTCCTAGGTATTTCTGCTACTGATTTTTATATTACTTTTGTATCCTACAACTTTACTGAATTTATTAGTTCTAAGATTTTTTGGTAGAGTCTAGGTTTTTCTTTATATGAGATCATGTAATCTTCAAACAAAGACAATTTGACTTCTTCCCTTTCATTTGGATACCCTTTATTTCTTAAATTACTGACTTTTGAAATAAAAAGCCAGGGATCAGGCATAAGGGAAGATGATCTAGAAGAATACATGATTAGCTCAAGCCTGTTTTTTAGTGAGGCTCATTTTTATCATCTCTAAAATGGGAAGGGTTACTATACATAGCTGTTAGGAGTAAGTGATTAAATACATATAAAACCGTTAGTGCTTAATACGTATTAGCCATTAATGTTGGGTTGAACAAAATGAAACTCTCATTTTGAAAGTCAAAAAGTCAAATATTGAAATTTCACGATTCAATCTCAGATCTGCCAGTGCATAAATCTGTGGCAGTTTCCTGTTTCCCAAATTCAGTCTCACCTGTAGTAAATCCATCTGCTCTACTTTGGATGATAAAAACACATGCCACAAGTCATCTGAGAATATAGATTGACTTAAAGAGGTAATTCTTGAAATAAAATTTCAAACTTCTGTTTTACTTTCCTCATAACCTCTGAAATCCTTTCAATTGCAGAAGTGGAATGGTGTTGTTTATTTTCATTGCAAAATGACAAAGTACTCTGGTAATTTTTTTTTGAAATATGTGCTTTGCTTAAAGAGTTGTATAGTGAAGATTATCATTAGTATCAGCACCCTTGGAGAGGGTTCATATATACTATCTCTGGGAGGAAAAGAAAAAGCCTACTCTACCAACCAATCTCTGGGACTTAGCTAAATAATTATGGAACTAGAATTCCCGTCTTTATTCACCCACTTACCATCTGCTTCCTTGAGGCTATTTTCTAAGTAATTGAATCAAGAGATGAGAAGCATGAACGTAACATAAAAGATCCAGCTGACTTGAAAGAGTATGCATTCCAATATTACTATATTTTAGAGCAAAAATAAACTTGTATACTGGTAGTATTTCTGTAAACCAGAATATTTTGATGGGTTCATTACTGCAAATCCTTTGTGTAATAAAACATTGGAGTTTGAGGTTCTGTTCAGAACTTCTGTTCAGATCATACAATTTTCAAAATATAAATTGGGTAGCTAATCCAAATCCTGTTTGTGTCTTCAAATGAATGCAGCAGTTAGAGTTCTAGCACATATGGCCAACAACTTAGATGTGTGTTTAAGATACTATAGAAAAGACCTGGTTGGGCAGGCGCTTTGTTGGATTTTATGAGAATGAGATTGTGAAGAATTTGCACATGCATTAAAAGTAAATGTTAGAGTACGTATATAACACTTAACAGGTATTTGGCTTGTAAACAGAAATAAAAGATAGATATTACTCTGCAGTATTTATAATGAGCAAATATTTTGGAAAGATCAAAATATTAATCTTTCCTATTGATCCATCTTTTGAAGTTTTGATATTCTTCTCCTCCTTATTAGAATATGTCTTTATTAAAGACTTCTGAAAAGTCTTTAAAAATTTTTCCTTTTTCTTTAAAATAAAGGCAGCACCTTCTTTATAGGTACTACATGATTGGAAATTTACTTTCTGTTATTTGTGTTCAGTTATCCAGCCTACTTTTTTAAAAGCAAAGTTTAGAAATCCTATTATTAAAAATTGAATACTGAACCAAAAATAATCTTGTTCATAAGATAAAGTTTATTTCTTCTGTCTGTAGTAATGCCAGGCAAACTAAAAAAAAAATCTATTGCAAAGTAATACTAGGTATTCTCTGACATGGGAATTTTAATTGTGACTATTTTACTAGGATGCCATATTATTTTGTTATAATCTTATTAAGATTTATATTGTTATATGTACATATGGATATTTGGATTACAATCTCTGTTGTACATTAAAAATAAAGATAAATATTTTAAAAGAGCAACAGCCTTTAAAAGCTTATATACAGTCAGATTTAATTTATGCAACTATCTGCTAGTAGTTAATTGCTACTTGTCTGATTTAACTAAGATAAAGTATGATGACTGGTAAAATGTACTTTTTATTTCCTTCTCCCTTAATAGTAAAAGATATCTACAAAAACCCTAATATCAAAAACTCAAATATCACACTTAATGAAGATTTTGATTCCTTTCTATTCTAGGTAAGAATAATAGAAGGAGGGCTGCAATGAAAACTACTATTCAATATTTTCCTCATGGTCAAAGACAACATGATAGCTCAAGGAAAACAGGTAAGAGATACAAGAAATGGAAAGGGTATCTGTTAGGAGTAGTTTCAGTTATACATATAGAAAAATCTTAAATAATACCTTAAATAAGATAGAGGTTTCTTTCTCACTTTAAAAAAAAAAAAAAAGGGAATGAGAATCTAGAGGCAGGCAGACAGGACTGATGTGGCAGCAACACAGTGATCAAGGACCCATACTTCTATCTTGTGGCTCTACGAGTTTTGCATATGGCCTTATGTTCAAGGTAAACTCCCAGCCATTGCATTTTCATTCTAGTGAATTTTAGGAATGAAGTAGTGAGGAAGAAAAGCTCACCTTTTCCCATGTGAGGAGGCTTTCCTAAAGTTCCACACAACACTTTGCTTAAATTTCATTTATCAGAATGAAGTCACAGGATCAAACTGGCTGCAGAATTGCCTGGGAAATGTAGTCTTTCAGAGGAGTGGCAGGGTTCCCATACAAAAATTGGCATTTGGGTTAGATAACCAGAAGTCTCTAGAGAAAAAAAATTATTACATCTAGATATTATTATTGTCCACATAGAGAAGTGCAAAGGCACTCTGATACATACTTTTAAAACTAAAAAGAATATTCACCAAGATTGAGGTACATATACAGAGAGAACAAGATAAATATCATGTGTGAGCACATAGAAATGTGTGAAATATTTATGGCAGAATTTTTGGTAGTATAAAAATGGAACACATTAATGTCTTATAGGATGAATGAATAAACAAATGGTTGCATATTTATTTCATTTATAAAATCAAATGCTTGGAAATATTAAAATTAGTAAAATTAATTTACAAGCAGTGACAGTTAAGTTTCAGAAACATTGTTCACTTGATATATATCATTTATTTCTTTAAAAAATCTGAAAAACAGTAAAATGTTAACATATTAAATCTAGATGATGGGTGTTCCCAGGATTGTCTGTTTTTGTATCCTATTATATCCTTGGTAGCTTGCACATTATAGCCAAACACCATCTCCATTTTAAGATTGAGGAGAGCTGAAGAGATGAATAAATGTGCTCAAGGTCATGTGGTTACTAAGAACTGAGAACCAAATCCATGCCTGCCTGATTCTAGAGACTCTAAGCAACTTCAAGAAGTAGGATTTAGCCCTATTTTCAGCCACAAATCTTTCATCTATAACAAAGCCACAAACTGAAGCATCAATTTAAAGCTGTCCCTGATACTTGCTAAACGGAATACATCAAAAGGTAAGACTAGTTCAATATAATTTTAAAAGGGTTAAAAACTTTGTATGTCTATAAGAAATAGCAGGTATTTTGAAAACAGTTTGGCTAGAAATGTAAAAAGCTAGAGATTGTTCAGAGTAACAGTGTTTAATAGGAAAGTTCTTTTTTAAAAAAGTAGAGTTGAAAGAGACAGGATTAAAGTGCAGATGTGAAGTTGCCTATGGGGCTCAATAAGCAGAGAACATCTAGGCTGAAGGCTAAATCGATGTTTTACCTTGCAAAGCAAACACTGATTTCTCTTGGATGAAAGCTCCCGAGTAGGCAGAAGAGGCAAATGAACATCCATGGAAATGTAGTAAATGCAGTTTGGATCCTGACTAGCTTCTGCAGATCATATACATACATTTATACTCCCCAGTAACTTTCCTGCTCCTGCCGAGAGGCTCTTAGATGTTCCACAGGCCTTTCTAAACCCGAGGCAAATCAGACTCGCAAGCCTGTGAGAACCACTGGGGTAGGAACCATACCATTCATTTTTGTTTCTCTAATTACTAATTCAGTGCCAGGCTTCTAACAAGTGCTAACAAAGATTGGATAAGTAAATAATTGCAATTCATTATTCTATCCTCGAAACTTACAGATAGCTTACTGTGCAGTGCAACCACGGATCATCCAGAGGCCTTACTGTCTATGAAGCTGGGCTGCTAAAAGTCATTCTTTACCGTTTTTCAGACCCCACAGCCAATATCAGATATTTGCTGAGTCCTCTGAAATCTTTCTTCTCCTATTGATACCCACTAACCATAACTTAATCAGAGATTTTCCCAAAATGCAATTGCAATAAGATTCTATATGATTTTTAAACATCTATTCTTTTCATACTCATTGATCCCATACACTAATAGAATAAATTTTGTAATAAGATTTTCCAATGACATCCAGTGTCTATTAGGTAAGTTTCTTCTAACTTGGTCACACTGCAGGCACATTTGCATTCACTTAGTACAGTGTACTCTTCCATGAAGCTTTGAATTTGCACATGCTGCTACTGCTGTTCCATCCAACAAACTCCATCTAGCCTGTAAAACCCAAATTAACTCCTTCTGTCAAGCTTTCTCCTAATCCTTCAACACAGCCCTCTCTGTCTCAACTACTTCATATATACTGCTATTCTAATGGTGATTGCACTGTGAACTGACTAATTTTTAATAGTTAATCCACTGTGGGAGAGATGGACAAAAAAAAGTAAAGATGACCAGCTGGGGCCTATTTCTCCTTTAATCAAATATGGGCTGAAGGTAAATTATGATTTGACCAATAAATTATGGCAGAAGGGATTCTGTGCCAGTTTGGGCTCAACATTTAAGAGAACAGCAATTTTTGCTTTGGTCTCTCAGACTCCTAAACCACCCCAGAAGGCATCTGACTACCCTGAGCTCCATGCTCTAATGGAGTCCAAACTGATATGCTGAGAGACTGGGTATAGAAGAACTAAGGCCCTAGATTTGTGAACCAGCCATCTTTACTTATTTGAGACACCTCAGCTGAGGTTCCAAACAACAACATCCTACTTTGTCCTGCTGAGCCACAGAATCATAAACATGTAAAATAGGCATTGTTTTATGCTACTAAATTTTTGAATCATTTGTTATGCATCAACAGATACTTAGAACAACCTTCAACATCCACGAGTATTTTCCTAGTTCTCCGACAGCATTAGCTGTTACAACCTCACATTCCTTTCTCATTAAACGTTGAGGTCTCAAACTTCTAAGCCTTGTTTATCTGCACTGATTTCCTGGGGTAATTTCCTTCTGTATTAGGCTTTAAATATCATGCTTATGCTTACACTTTCCTAATGTATATCTGTAGCTATCTATCTCAGAAAATCCAGACATACCCAATTACTTCTTTGGCACCTCTATTTTGTCTAATTATGTCTCTATTATGTCTAATAGGTAACTCAAATTAAGCACATTGCAAATGAACTCCTGATCATCTTCACCAAAGCCACAACTCTTGAAGTGTTCCCCATTTCAGTATATGTATTCAGAGTCAACAAGTTGCTCAGAAAAACATCATAGGCATTACCCTTGATTCCTCCTTTTCTTGCCGACCTCACTTGAATTTATCAACAAGCACTGTTGACTCTACCTTGAAAATATATTCCAACCTGAGTGATCTTACAAAACATAAGATAGAGTCAGTCCATACAGTCAAATTGCCAATAGCTTTTCATCACATTTACAGCAAAATCTCAAATGTTTACCATGATGCTATATAATCTGGTTCCCAGTGATTTCTCCAACCTCACAGACTTTCCATTCCCTTTCATCCTCATTCTGTTCCAGTCACATGTGTCTTCTTGCTAGGCTTAGGTATGCCAAACAGATTCCTGCCTCAAGGCTGCAACTCTTCTTTCTCTTGTGTTTTCCCTTGGCTTACACATAAAATTCATTTGGGTCTTAGTGAAAATGACATCCTCAGCAAGGTCCTTTGTGCAGGCCACATCTACAATAGAGACCCCTCTCTCCCTGGTACTCTCTCAGAGAGTTGCTCTATTTTTCATCATTGTATTTTCCACCACCTGAAATTTATGTTACCAATGTATATATTTTTATTTAATTGCTTGTTTATTGCCAGCTCCAACTATTTGAGGCCAGGTACTGTATCTTATTTACTACTATATCCTCAGTCCCAGAAAAGTGCCTGAGGAAAATACATATTGCTTAACTGAATAAACTCAAAGAAGGAAGAAATCTTTAAATTCCTGAACCCATAGCCTTGAATATTTATTGATACAAATAAGACAGTCAAGGAATATTTGTGAATGTGTTCAAATCAAGTCTGAAAGTCATTTCTAACAACTTATGTAGCTGTCTTCTCTCGAATAAAGTATTTAATCAGGCAGTACATGAAAGCAAATTTTTTCATGATTTCTGGGTAGCAGATTTCTGATTTTCATCTTAAGTGTCAAGCAAATCTTAATATTTGACGTTCCTGTGGCTGATGTGCTTTTTGAGTAAAGGTCACTTTGTTTTAGCAAGTATACCCAAAAAAGTGATATTTGCCTATCATGATTACTTTTTTTGCTGAGTTATTTGGGAAGGCATATGAACCATGCATGGAAGTATTTCGAGGGAATAGTTTTTTACATTTTAAACGTAAATCAGTTATAATAGAACAATGGGGAAAATGTGTTCTCTTGAGACACATTTTCAGGATGTCATCTAATTGGTAATGAAAGGCGAATTTATATTTCTGACTATACAGGGTGCTTGTGAAAAGATGTGCATTTTAAAAATCAGAAAATTAAAATTCTCAAACATTAATAGGTTCTCTACATGTGTCTTTTAAGCCATATGTATATTTTTAACTTGATTTCTAGACAAAGGAGCCTTTTTACTAGGAATTTCTTAATATTCTATAGACTTAGGGAAGTTCATGACAGCTCTATGCCATCAAAAACACATCAGCATGTTTGGATCATTACTCTCCACTGATAAAATTCTCTCTCTTAACCAACTGTACATCCCCTTTTGTATTTCAATTTTACTACAATATTAAACACTCCAGAAATGGCAGTGCTAATTTTTCACATACCTCTTTCATGTACTCTATTTTGCTACATAAATTATTCACTAAATTTTGCTTATGGTTCATTAATCCTCAATTGTATTTTTTTTTTCCTTTTAGAGGTAAAAGTAAGATCTGCTGCATTTCTAAATAAAGCCCCTTTTTGGCTGTTCATTGTGCCCTTTCCTTGAGGTGTATAATTGGATTCTTTAGTCATATATGTTAAAAATTCACCACTAACAGAGATGGAAAAATGTAACATTTGTAAGTTTAAATGCAAGAATTCTATGCATTAAAATAAATTTACACAAGAAGATGTATTATCTTAGTTTGCCAGAAAGCCACTTTAGTGTTTCAGACAACAAATTGCTCATGGTACATTTTCTACTCCAACATATCAAATGCTATCACCAACAATTTGCTTCTTTTTATGGCATATTTTAGATTTTCTTAATGTGGGTGATTTAATTTCACAAAGAAAGTACATTTAATCTTAGTGTCTGTGTGTACCTTATGTATCATGTTTCTGCAGTTATGAAAATGAACAGATGCCAAGCATAAAAACTCGTATTTTCGAGTCCATGATTTATAGTGAATAACTTTCAGTTCTTTAAAGCAGTGCTGCATGGTGTTAAGAACACTGCTACCACCCTGTTCCAACATCTCTTGCCTCCACATTGATCTCCCTATTTCTCTCTTTGCCCCTATATTCTATTCTCAATTAAGGAGTCAGAGAAATCCTAAAGGACTAGACTGATAATGTCACTTCTCCACTTAAAGTAGAGCAATGTCTTCCATTTCATGAAGAATGAAAGCTTGACTCTTTACACTGGCTTCCAAGGCCAGAATGATCAGCCCTTTCTTCTATGACTTTTTGTCCCTGGGTTTCTATGCCTCACTTACACTTTTCTACCTACACTGATCTCCTTACTCTGTCTCAACAGTGCCAGCGTTCTTAGAACTCAAGGCCTTTGTACAAGCTATTTTCTCTTCCTGAGACCATCTTCCTCTAGGTATCCTCTTGACTAATTTTCTTCCTTCTTTGTATTTTGCAAAAATAATACCTTCTTAATGAAGTCTGTCCTAATCACTTTATTTAAAATTGTAATCTGTGTCTACTTTCCATATGAAATGGCTCCGTCTTTTCTGTTTTTCCTACAGCCCTTATCATCTTCCAACATTATATATACTTTAGATATTTGTTATATTTATTTGTAAATATATATATAATGTGTGTAAGCACATATAGGTAAGCACCACAGGTGAGAGATCTGTTTTGTTTACTGTTGTTTCCAGGAACTCAGAGCAATGCCTGACAATTAGTAGGCATTCAATAAATATTGTTTTTAGATAAATCAGAATTTTCAACAAATATGCTAGTTCAGAGTGTTTAAACTCAATGATATGTTATTTTCAAACTAAACATCAGGAGAGAAGAAAGAGGTGAAGAGGAACTTAAACGTAATGGCAAAAACTGCAACTACTTTTGCACTAACCTAGCACATATATAGTCATAAGTCACGTAACCATGTATCAGTCAATGACAAACTGCATATATGACATTGACCCCATAAGATTATAAAAGAGCTGAAAAATTCATATCACCTAGTGACATTTTAGCCATCTTAACATCATAGTACAACACATTACTTATGTGTTTGCAGTGAAGCTGATGTAAAGAGATCTGCACTGACAGTCATATAAAAGCCTATGACATATTATTACATAATACTTGATAATAACAGTATTAATGACTATGTAGCTGGTTTATGTATTTACTGTTATATATATTATATATAATATATATAATATAAATATATAAAAATTAAAATATATATAAAGTATAAAACAGCCTCAGATACATTCTTCAGGGGTTATTCTAAAAGGCATTTTTATCATAGGAGATAATAGCTCCATGTATGTTATTGCCCCTAAAGACCTTCCAGTGGGAAAAGATGTAGAGGTGGAAGACAGTGATATCAATGATGTTGACCCTGTATAGGCCTGGGAAAATGTGTATGTTTGTGTTTTAGTTTTTAACAAAAAAGTTTTAAAAGGAAGAAAGAGAAGACCACAAAACAATTAGAAAACAAATAAGACGATGGCAGAAGTCCTTCTCTATCAGTAATTACATTGAATGTACATAGACTAACTTCTGCAATCAAAAGTCAAAGTGGCTGAATGGATGAAACACCAGGACTCAATGATCTGTTCCCTACAAGAAACACACTGTACCTATAAAGATACACAGACTAAAAATAAAGGGATGGAAAAGGATATTACATGCAAATGGCAACCAAAAAAGAATAGGAATAGCCATACTTATCATATAAAATAGATTTCAAGACAGAAACTATAAGAAGAGACAAAAAAGTTATTATATAATAATAAAAGGGTAAATTCAACAAGAGGATGTAACAATTATAAATATATATGCACCAACACTTGAGCACTCAGATATATAAAGCAAATGTTATTAGAAATAGAGAGATTGACCCCAATCAACAAAGACATATCAGACTTAATGTGTACTACAGAGCAAATTGATCCAAAAAATATTTACAAATCATTTCATCCAACAGCTGAAAAATATACATTCTTCTCAATGCATGAATTATTTGGAAGAACAGACCATATGTTAGGTAAAAAATACGTTTTAAAACATTCAAAGAAATGAAATAATACCAATCATCTCCTCTAACCACAGTGGAATGAACAAAGAAATCAATAATGAAAACAATCCTAGAATTATACAAACATATGGAAACTAAACAATATGTTCCTAAATGACCAGTGTGTCAATTAAGAAATTAAGATGAAAATTGAAAAGTTTATTGAAATAAATGATGATGAAAGCAAAACATACCAAAATCAGACACAGTGAAAGAAGTATTCAGGGGGAAGTTTACGGCTGTAAGTGCCTACATCAAAAAAGTAGAAAAATTTCAAATTAACAACCTAACATGCATCTTCAAGAACAAGAAGAGCAAGAGCAAGCAAACCCAAAATTAGTAGAAAAAAGGAAATAAAATAAAAATTTCAGAGCAGAAATGAATATAGTTGAAATACAGGAAACAAAAAGGTTCAATGAACAAAATAGCTGCTTTTTGAAAAGATCAACAAAATTGACAAGTCTTTAGCCAGAATAAGAAGACAGAAAACCCAAATAAATAAAATCAGAGGAAAAAAAAAAAAAGGGAGACATTACAACTTATATCACAGAAATTCAGAGGATTATTAGGGACTACTATGAGCAATTATATGACAATAAATTAGAAAACCTAGAAGAAATTTCTAAACACATATGACTTACCAAGATTGAACCATGAAAATATAAAAAGCCTGAACAAACCAACAGCAAGTAACATGATTAAAGCCTAAGAAAAACTCTCCCATCAAAGAGAAGCCTAGAAACTAATGGCTTCACTGATGAATTTTACCAAGTGATTAAAGAAAAATAACAGACCTAATCAAATTATTCTAAAAAATGCAACAGAAGGGACTACTTCCAAACTTATTCTACAAAGTCAGCACCAACAAGCCTGATACAGAAGCCAAAGAGACATTATCTATCTATCTATGAAAACTATTTGCCTGAATCATTGTTTATAACAAAACAACCCTGTTTCAAATAAGGAGAAAACAATGGCTAATTTCAGCACCTACAACATCCTTACCAGAGGTCCTGGACTGTTCATGTAAGAATTTTACTGCTAGCATACCCAGCATTTGAGAAAACTAGCACACTAAACAAATCTACAACCAAGGACTCCCACAGATTCCATTTCACTTCCCTGCCACCTCCAGCTGAGCAGGTGCTTGTGTCGATGTCTGGGAGACCTGAAGACAGATCACATCACAGGACTCTTTGCAGACATTCCCCAGCACTAGCCCAGAGCCAGTGGCCCCAATGGGTTGCTAGAGTCAGAAGAGCAATAACAATCACTGCAGTCTGACTCTCAGGAAGCCCCCTCCCTGGGGGCAGGGGAGAGCACTACATCAAAGGATCAACTCATGGGACGAAGGAATCTACACAGAAGCCTTTGAGTTCCAGATCTTTTCACTGCAACAGTCTACCCCAATGGGAGGAATCATAAAAGTAATTCTGATAATATGAAGAAACAAAGTTCCATAACACCCTCCAAAAGATCACACTAGCTCTCCAGCAATGGATCCAAACCAAGAGTGAATTTCTGAATTGCCAGATAAAGAATTCAGAAGGTTGATTATAAAACTACTAAGGAGGTACCAGAGAAAGTTAAAAATCAACTTAAAAGACATTTTTTAAAAATATAGAATATAAATAAAAAACTCTCCAGAGAAATAGATACCATAAAGGAAAAGCAAACAACAACAAAAAAAAAAACCCCATAACTTCTGGAAATTAAAGACACACTTAGAGAAATACAGAATACATTAGAAAGTTTCAACAATAGGCTAGAACAAGTAGGAGAAAGAGCTTCCGAGTATGAAGACAAGGCTTTCAAATAAATCCAATCTGGCAAAAAAAAATAATTTTAAAAATGAACAAAGCCTCCAAGAAATTTGAGATTATGTTAAACAACCAAACATAAGAATAATAGATGTCCCTGAGAAAGAAGAGAAATATCTAAAAGGTTAGAAAACTTATTAAAGGAAATAATCAAGGAAAGCTTTCCTGGTCTTGCTAGAAATAGTCAAAATACAAGAAGCTCAAAAAAACCTACAAAATTCATCACAAAAAGATGATCATCTAGGCACATCATTTTCAGGTTATCTAAAGTCAAGACAGAGGAAAAACTTTAACAGCTGTAAGGCAAAAAGATCAGATAACCTAAGAAGAAAAACCTATTAGATTAACAGCAAATTTCTCAGCAGAAACTCTATGAGCCAGAAGGGATTGGGATCCTATCTTTAGCCTCCTTAAACAAAATAATTATCAGTCAAGAAATTTGTATCCAGTGAAATAAAGCTTCATAAATGAAGGAAAGATAGTCTTTTTCAGACATACAAAAACAGAAAGAATATGCTACTACCAAGCCAGTACTTTAAGAAATGCTTAATGGAGTTGTAAATCTTGAAATAAGACCTAAAATACACCAAATAGACCTCATTAAAGCATGACTCTCACAAGACCTACAAAACTATAACACAATTTAAAAGAGAAAGATATTCCAGCAACAACTAGCAGGATAAATAACAGTATCTAATGTCTCAAAACTAACATTGGATGTAAATAGCCTAAATTCTCCAGTTAAAAGATACAGATGGCAGAATGGATATAAATCCACCAACCAAGCATCTGCTGTCTTTAAGAAACTCACCTAACACATAAGGACTCAAATAAATGTACAGCAAAGAAATGGAAAAAGATATTTCATGCAAATGGACACCAAAAGCAAGCAGGAGTAGCTATTCTTATATCAGACAAAACAGACTTTAAAGCAACAACAGTTAAAAAAGACAAACAGGGAGATTATATAATGATGAAAGAAATAGTTCACAGGAAAATATCACAATCCTAATATATGTACCTAACACTGGAGTTTCCAAATTTATAAAGAAATTACTACCAGACTTAACAAATGAAATAGATGGCAACATGATAGTGGGGGACTTCAATACTCCACAGACAGTATCAGACAGGTCATCAAGACAAAGTTGACAAAGAAATAATTGACTTAAACTATATTCTAGAACAAATGGGCTTAACAGATATTTACAGAACATTCTACTGAACAACTGCAGAATATACATTCTATCCATCACCACATGGAACATTCTCTGACATAGTTATATAGTAGGTCACAAAAAAGTCTCAATAAATTTCAAGAAAATCAAAATTATATCAAGTACTCTCTCAAACCACAGTGGAATAAAATTGGAAATTAACTCCAGAAGGAACCCTCAAAACTATACAAATACATGGAAATTAAATAATCTGCTTCTGAATGATAATTGGGTCAACAATAAAATCAAGATGGAAATTAAAAAATTATTTGAACTGAATGATCATAGTGACACAACCTATAAAAACCTCTGGGATACAGCAAAAGTAGGGCTAAGAGGAAAGTTCATAGCCTAAAGGCCACATCAAAAAGTCTGAAAGAGCACAACAAGATGACCTAAGTTCACACCTTAAGGAACAAAGAAACAAGAACAAAGCAAACTCAGCAGAAGAAAAGAAATAAGAAAGATCAATGCAGAGCTAAATGAGATTGAAACAAAAAAATACAAAAGATAAATGAAACAACAAGCTGGTTCTTGGAAAAGAAAATTGATAGACCATTAGCAAGATAGGTCAAGAAGAAAGAAGATCCAAATAAGCTCAATTAGAAACAAGATGAGAGATATTACAACCAATAATACAGAAATACAAAAGACCATTCAAGGCTACTATGAATACCTTTACACAAACTAGAAAACCTAGAGGAGATGGATACATTTCTAGAAATACATAACCCTCCTAGATTAAACCAGGAAAAAATAGAAACTCTGAACAGACCGATAATAAGAAGCAAGATTGAAATGGTAATTGTTTTAAAAAGCCAACCAAAAAAAAGTCCAGGGCAGACACATTCACAGCTGAATTCTATCAGACGTTCAAAGAAGAATTGGTACCAATCCTATTGACACTATTCCAAAGGATAAAGAAAAAGGAAATCCTCTCCAAATCATTCTATGAAGCCAGTATCACCCTAATATCAAAACCAGGAAAGAACAACAACAACAACAAAAAAAAAAAAAAAAAAGAAGAATGAATGAATGAATGAAAACTACAGACTAATAGCCTGATGGACATAGACACAAAATTCTCAACAAAATACTAGCTAACCAAATTCAACAACATATCAAAAAGATAATCCACATGATCAAGTGGGTTTCATGCCAAGGATGCATGGATTTAACATATGCAAATTAATAAATGTGATACACCACATGAATGGAATTTTTTAAAAAATCACATGATCATCTCAATAGACACAGTAAAAGCATTTGACATAATTGAGCATCCTTTATGATTAAAACCTTCAGCAAAATCAGCACAGAAGGTACATACCTTAAGGTAATAAAAGCCATGCATGACAAACCCACAGTCAACATTATACTGAATGGGAAAAAGTTAAAAACATTCCCCCTGAGGACTGAAATAAGACAAAAATGCCTGCTGTTACCACTTCTATTTAAAATAGCACTGGAAGTCCTAGCCGGAGCAATCATACAAGAGAAAGAAATAAAGGGCATCCAAATAGATAAACAGAAAGTCAAACTGTGATGTTTGCCAATGATATGAACATATAGCTAGAAAATCCTAAAGACTCATCCCAAAAGCTCCTAGAACTAATAAAGGTTCAGAATACAAAATTAATATACATAAATGAGTAGCACTGCTCTCCACCAACAGTGAACAAGCTGAGAATCAACAAATTCAACCCCTTTTACACAGCTGCACAAATATGTGTGTGTATATACATATATACATGTCCCATGATCATTGATGGGTAGAAACAATATTTTGAAAAAAGCCATACTGTTAAAAGCAATCTGCAAATTCAATGTGATTCCCATCAAATACACAGTATATGGTAAAAGATATACTTATCTCTTAGTATACTAAGAGTCACCACAGTAATACTAAGAGACACCAAGAGACCTCCTTTATTCCACACATACTCTTCCTTACCGCCCTTTTGGAGTAGTAGACTGATTTCATCTTGATAGTCTGGGTCAGCCATTCCAGCCAACACTGTAACTCCCTTCTTAGCCTGTTGGTTTAAAGGTAGGAGGAGCCCAAAGTGTCCGGGTGGCAATCTTAACTTACGGTTGAGTGGAATTGTTGTTGTGTCTCCTGGTGGCAGTGTTCCTCCCTCTGGAACTAAGACCTCTAGGCCAGCAGAATGTAATGTCACAGAACTAAAAGAAAAACAAATCCTAAAATTTATATGGAACCAAAAAGGAGCCCACATAGCCAAAGCAAGACTAAGCAAAAAGAACAAATCTGGAGGCATCACATTACCTGACTTCAGAATTTACTACAAGGTTATCGTCACCAGCACAGCATATTACTGATGTAAAAATAGACACATAGACCAATGGAACAGAATAGAGAATCCAGAAATAAAGCCAAATACTTACACTCAATTGATCTTTGACAAATCAAATAAACAAAAAGTGGGGAAAGGATACCTTATTCAACCAATGGTGCTGGGATAATTGGCAAGCCACGTGTGGAAGAATGAAATGTATCCATGTATTAGTCAGGTTTCTCTAGAGGGACAGAGCTAATAGGAGATCTATATATATATATATAGATCTCCTATTACACAGCTGTAATATATATTAAACTCCCATATAAATATATGTGTATATATGGGAGTTTATAATAAGGAGTATTAACTCACATGATCACAAAGTCCCACAATAGGTCATCTGCAAGCTGAGGATCAAGGAAGTCAGTCCAAATCCCAAAGCTGAAGAACTTGGAGTCCAATGTTTGAGGGCAGGAAGTATCCAGCACAAGAGAAAGATGAAGGCTGGGACGCTAAGCTAGTCTAGCCTTTTCACTTTCTTCAGCATGCTTTTTATTCTGGCCACACTGGCAGCTGATTAGATGGTACCCACCCAGATTATGGGTGGGTCTGTTGTTTTTAGCCCACTAACTCAAATGTTAAACCCTTTTGACAGCACCCTTACAGATACAGGATCAATACTTGGCAGCTTTCAGTCAAGTTGACATTCAGTACTAAACAAGTCCACACTTTGTCAACTTGAAACCATACACACCTCCTGAGATCATACTTAATCTTCAAATAAAGACAATAATAAAGTCATAATTCCTAACATGGAGCAACTATCCTTTATACAAGAAATGCACCAATCCCCAATCCAAATGCTATTACATAAAATTAACAATACTTAAATGCTGATTTGAAGTCAATAAATCTTATGTCACATGATAATGGAAAAAGAAAATAAAATGAAAATAGTTTCTTAGTACAAGTATATATATCTACAAACATGTTTTTAACAAAAGAAAGAGGAAATACTCAAGACAATTACAATCCTCATTTCTGCAACTGGTGACATGATCTTAGCTGGTAGTGATGAATACTTTGTTCTACTACCCATTCTGCATTCCTTTTGCTTTCAGCAAGCACCTCAGCAGTTTGTGTTTTCTTTTTTTTTGTTGTTCCTGGTGGGGTGACCCAAACCTTCATTCCTGAAGAGTCTGGGTCATTTATTGTCCTGCCTGGATTGGGCTGTTGTAGTTTCCCATTGACCTTAATCACAGGCACAGTAATACTAAGAGACACCAAGGGACCTCCTTTATTCCACACATACGCTTCCTTACTGCCCTTTTGGAGTAGTAGACTGATTTCATCTTGATAGTCTGGGTCAGCCATTCCAGCCAACACTGTAACTCCCTTCTTAGCCTGTTGGCTTAAAGGTAGGACGAGCCCAAAGTGTCCAGTTGGCAATCTTAACTTCCGGTTGAGTGGAATTGTTGTGTCTCCTGGTGGCAGTGTTCCTCCCTCTGGAACTAAGACCTCTAGGCCAGCAGAATGTAATGTCACAGAAACAGAAGCAAAAATGTTGCTAGTGGGTCACTAGGGGTGATGGTGAGTGGTGCCACTTCCACCTCTTAATTCCTGGACCTATGAATCCTGGTTATGGGAGAAACAGCACTGTATATTGGATGCTGATTCAGAGCATGCACGACATTCTGGAGAACTCTGCCCCAGCAATACAAAGTATGGTCACCTAGTTGGCATTGTAATTGGAACTTCAACAGGCCATTCCACCATTCTATGAACCAGCTTTTTCAAGATGATGGGGAACATGGTAAGACAAGTGAATTCCATGAGCAAGAGCCCACTGCTACACTTCTTTAGCCATAAAGTGAGTGCCTTGGTAGAGGCAATGCTGTGTGGAATACCATGACAGTGGATAAGGCATTTTGTGAGTCCACAGATGGTAGTCCTGGCAGAAGCACTGTGTGCAGGATAGGCAAACCCACATCTGGAGTAAATGTCTATTGCAGTGAGGACAAACATCTGCCCTCTCCATGATGGAAGAGGTCCAACATAATCAACCTGCAACCAAGTAGCAGACTGATCATCCCAAGGAATGGTACCATATTGAGGGCTTAGTGTTGAAATTTGCCACAGGCAAATTGGGCACTCAGCAGTGACTGTAGCCAAGTCAGTCTTGGTAACTGGAAGTCCATGTTGCTGAGCCTAACCTCCATCCCTACCATCATGGCCATTTTGTTCATGGGTCCATTGGGTGACGACAGAGGAGGCTGAGGAAAGAGGCTGTATGGTGTCCACAGAATGGGTCATCTTATCCACTTGATTATTAAAATTCTCCTCTCCTGAGGTCACCCTTTTGTGATCATTCACATGGGATACAAACATCTTTACACTTTTTGACCACCAGAGAGGTCCATCCAAATATCTCTTTCCCACATTTGTCACCAATTTTCCAATCATGCTTATTCCAAGTTCCTAACCATTTAGCCAAACTATTGGCTACAGCCCATGAATCAGTATATAATCGCACATCTGATCATTTCTCCTTCCATGCAATGTGCACAACCAGGTTCACTACTCTAAGATCTGCCCATGGGAAAAATTTCCCTTCACCACAGTCCTTCAGGGATGTCCTAGAAAGGAGCTATAGTGCTGCCGCTGTCCACTTTCAGGTGGTGCCTGCCTATCATGCAGAACCCTCTGTGAACCAGGCCCTAGTTTTCTCTTATTCTGTCATCTGATCATAGGAAACTCCAATGAAGCCATTGGTGCAGGCCGGGAGAGAGAAGGCAAGGTGGCAGGAGTGGAGACCATGGGCATTTGAGCCACTTCCTAATGTAACTTACTTGTGCCTTCAGGACCTGCTTGAGCCTGATCATGTATATACCACTTCCATTTGATGATGGTATGCTTCTGTGCATGACCCACTTTATGGGTTAGAAAGCACACCATTCATGATAGGCAGTTCAGGTTGCATGATGACATGATGCCCATAGTCAAACATTCAGTTTCCGCCAAAGACCAGTAACAGGCCAAGAGCTGTCTCTCAAAAGAGAGTGTTTATCTGCAGAAGATGGCAGGACCTTGCTCCAAAATCCCAGAGGCCTCTGCTGTGATTCACCTATGGGGGTCTGCCAAAGGCTCCAAACAGCATCCCTATGTGCCACTGACACCCCAAGTACCATTGGATCTTGTAGGTCTTATGGCTCAAGTGGCAGAGCAGCTAGCATAACAGCCTGGACCTGTTCCAGAGCCTTCTCCCAGTCTGGACCCCACTCAAAACTGGCAGCCTGTCAGGTCACTTGATAAATGGACAGGAGTAACACATCCAAATGAGGAACGTGTTGCCTCCAAAATCTAAGTAAGCCCACTAGATAGGCATATTGCCTTTCTTTGTTGTAGGAGGGGCCAAATGCAGCAACTTATCATTTACTGTAGAAGGAATATCTCAATAGGCCCCAAACCACTGGACCCCTAGAAATTACACTGAGGTAGAAGGTCCCTGAATTTTAGTCAGATTTATTTCCCATCCTCTGGCACACAAATGTATCACCAATAAGTCCAGTGTGTTTGCTACTGCTTGCTCACTGTATCCAATCAACATAATGTCATCAATGTAATAGACCAGTGTGATAGCTTGTGGAAGCAAAAGTGATCAAGTTCTCTTCAAATAAGATTATGACACAAAACCAGAGGGTTTATACATCTCTGAAGTAGGACAGTAAAGGTATACTGCTGGCCTTGCCAGCTGAAGGCAAATTACTTCAGGTGGGCCTTATGGACAGGAATGGAGAAAAAGGTATTTGCCAAATCAATGGCTGCATACTAGGTACAAGATGTGTTTATTCGCTCAAGCAATGAAACCACATCTGGTACAGTAGTTGCAACTGGAATAATCACTTGGTTAAGCTTATGATAATCCACTATAAATCTGCAAGATCCATCTATCTTCTGCACAGGTCAAATGGGGGAGTTGAATGGAGATGTGGTAGGAATCACCACCCGTGAGTCTTTCAAATGCTTGATGGTGGCACTAATTTCCACACTCCCTGTGACTGTTCTCAAGATTCCTGCTTATATAAATTAGAAAACTCAAGCAGCTCTTTTCGAGTGTAGTGTACCTCCTCATGGATCATACGTACTCTGAACCTCACCTCTAGGGGCTCACCAGACTTTAGTGAGTTATAGGTCTAGAAGCAAACAGGTGTGTTGGGGATAGATCCTGAGAACTGACATTATCTTGCCTGGAAACTACCTGAGAGGAAGGCATCACTGTTGCCTCAGGCAGCACAGGTTTATCTCCTGAGACAAAGGTAGAACGGCTGATAGTAACATGGGTTGGGGAGGGGATGTAGCCACCACTGGGGCAGAAGTTGTTACTTCTGGCAAGAGAAAAAGGTTCATCAGAGTTTACAAGTGCGGTGTCCCCAGCTTCATCAGATTCCTCCCACACATCATCATTCCAAGTTGCAAGGTCCCATTCTTTTCCAATCGATGCCCTCACTTTAGCAATAGACACCTGGCGAGTCTGTGCATGAACCTTTTGTTGTAGGTTAGCCACTCACATGATAAGAGCTTGTGTCTGATTTTCCACAATTTCAGCTCTTTCTCTACAGCAGATAAGACTCCCATTTTGTAGGTTGTCTCTTTTTATGGCTGAGTAGTATTCCATGGAGTGTGTGTGTGTGAATAAAACTAGGCCCCTATCTCTTGCTGTATACAAACATCAAATCCAAATGGTTTAAGGACTCAAATATAAGACCTCATACTATGAAACTACTATAGGAAAACATTGATGAGACTCTCCAGAACACTGGACTGGGAAAAGATTCCTTTAGTAAACCCCACAAGCACAGGCAACCAAAGCAAAAATGGGCAAATTGGATAATATCAAGTTCAAAAACTTCTGCACAGCAAAGAAAGCAAATCAACAAAGTGAAGAGCCAATCCACAAAATGGGAGACAATATTTGCAAACTATCCATCAGACAACGGAGTAATAACCAGAATATACAATTGTACAGGGAAAAAAATCTAATAATCCAATTTAAAAATCAGCAGAAGATCTGAATAGACATTTCTCAAAAGAAGACATATATATAGCAAACAGGCATATGAAAAAGTGCTCAACGTCATGATAATCAGAGACATGCAAATCAAAACTATAATGAGATATCATCTCACCCCAGTTAAAATGGTTTTTATCCAAAAGCCATGCAATAACAAATGCTGCTGAGGATATGGAGAAAAAGGAACCCTTGTACACTGTTGGTAAGAATGTACATTAGTACAATGACTATGGAGAACAGTTTGGAAGGTCCTCCAAAAGCTGAAACAGAACTACCATATGATCCAGCAATCCTACTGCTAGGTATATACCCAAAGGAAAGCAAATCAGTATATCAAAGAGATAACTGCACTGCCACATCTACTGCAGCATTATTCACAACTGCCAAGATTTAGAAGCAAACTAAATGTCTATTAACAGATGGATGGATCAAGAAAATGGTAATATCCACAATGAAGTACTATTTAGCCATAAAAAAACAAGAATGAGATCTTGTCTTTGCAACATGGATGAACCGGGGGTCGGTTCATTGTGTTAAGTGAAATAAGCCAGGTACAAAAAGACAGGCTTTGTGTATTCTCACTTATTTGTGGGAGTTAAAAATTAAAACAATAGATTTCATGAAGATAGAGAGTAGAATAATGGTTACCAGAGGCTGAGAAGGGTAGTGGTGTGGAGAGGGAAAATGAGGTGGTGGGGTGGGGAATGATTATTGGGTACCAAAAAATAGAAAGAATGGCTAAGACCTACTATTTGACGGCACAACAGGGTGACCATAGTCAACAATAATTTAATTGTACATTTAAAAATAACTAAAAGAGTATAATTGGATTGTTTATAACACAAAGGATAAGTGCTGAGGTAATGGATGCCCCCATTTATTCTGATGTCATTATTATGCAATGCATGCCTGCATCAAAATATCTCACATACCTCATAAATATGGACACTTACTAAGTATCCACAAAAATTAAAAATTTTAGAAACACATTCTTTACAGCTTTACAATGTGTGTTGTAACCTGTTATAACAAAACAGTCAACAAGTTTAAAAATATTTAAAAGTTTATAAAGACGTTCTGTAAGCTCAGGTTAATTTATTATTGAAAAAAGAACACTTTTTTTGTAAATTTAATGTAGTCTAATTGCACAGTGTTTATAAAGTCTAAGTAGTATACAGTAATGTCCGAGGTCTTCACTTTCATGCACCACTCACTCACTGACCCACCAGAGCAACTGCCAGTCTTGCAAGCCCCATCTACTTTAAGTGCTTTATACAGTTGTACCATTTTTAAACTTACCAACCACATAGTTTTTAAACCGTTTAATACAATTGTAGGAATAGAAAGGAATGCAACATGGATTAGAATTTGCATAAGACAGTTATGTAAAAGATGTTTCATTTTTCAAAGAAGTTTCCTCTATTTCCTTACCTTTTTTATCTTCCTTGCAGCAATAAATAGTAATTACTACTCTCGCAAGCAAGCTGCCCCGCTGTATTGAACAGTAATTATATCTTTATTTTTCACATCATTTCCAAAACTTTTTCATTTTGCTGCACAGTCTCACTGCACTGTTCAGAGTAAAATTATACTCCACTCAAATGAGAAGATCTTAAAGAGATTAGAGTACACAGCAGTCAAATTCATAGGAATGAATTACAGAGAGCGAAAGGTTTTTAAGCACTGATTTAGTAAAAGCTGTCTACTAGCATAAACTTTTTATTTAATCATATTAAAACAAAAATAATAGAAATGAAAGCTATGTTAATGAAAAAGGAACTCAAACGAAATGATTAAATACAGCTAAGTACATTTTAAATATAGGCACCATGTATATCCTGATTAGTATCAGATAAATATCTAAACTGAATTCTGGTCTCACAGAGAAAAGTCAGAGACAACTACAAAGAAAGTGCTCCTATTATCAGCTCCATTTTTAAAACAATGAGATCCTTTGGGGAAGTTCTTTAGTCTTCTTATCAGAGATTTCTGTTGATACTTTTGTTGGTAATCCATTCATGTTTGTACCCTTGCAGTCTACTTTGCCTTTATTTCTAACACTGGGTCTTTGTGTTAGTTTTTCTAGGCCACATATGAATTAAAAAATGGTAAATCAGAGGGTATATGGATGGATCCAGGGATTTTTTTATAGATCCAGACCAGAAGTGGAATGATGATATGAGGAATGCACACCATTGTCCCAGGCTTGAGCTCTAAACATGAGAGCCAAACAGGCTGCACTGTGGGCTCAGGTGGGTGGCGAGGTGCCCAGGAAGGAAGAAAAAACTGCACACCTGGTTAGGGCTCAGTCATAGCACATCTTTATAGTATCTTTTCAATGTTTAGATACACAAATACAGGCACTTCTCATTTTATTGTACTTTGCATTTCATTGCTTTTCAGATATTGCATTTTTTGCAGAAATTTTGTGGCAAATCTTCATCAAGTAAGCCTATTTGCATCATTTTGCCAACAACATGGGTCCACTGCGTGTCTCAATGTCACACTTGTAATTCTCACAGTACTTCAAACTGTTTATTATATCTGTTATGGTGATATGTGATCATTGATTTTTAATGTTACTATGGTAATTATTTTGGGATGGCACAAATTGTACCTATATAAAATGAAAAATTGATATTGGATCATCAGGGTGGAAGGGAGGCAGGATAGACTGCAGCTCCAGACAGTGTCATGTGGGGAAGCTTGCACTGTAAATTTTAGTTCCAGATCGACTGCAAGAACAAATACCTAATGTGGATGACCGGTTGATGGGTGCAGCAAACCATCATTGCACTTGTATACCTATGTAACAAACCTGCACATTCTGCACATGTACTCCAGAACTTAAAGTATAAAAAAAAAGAAAAAATGCTCAACATAACTAATGATCGGGGAAATGGAAATCAAAACCATAATGCAATACCACCATACTCCCACAAGCATAGCCATAATCAAAAATCAAAAAACGGTAGATGTTGGCATGGATGCAGTAAACAGGGAACACCTTTACACTGCTGGTGGGAATGTAAACTAGTACATCCACTACGGAAAATAGGGTGAAGATTCCTTAACTAAAGGAACTACCATTTGATCCATCAATCCCACAACTGGGTACCTACCCAGAGGAAAATAAGTCATTATTCAAAAAAGTTACTTGCATACTCATGTTTACAGTGGCACAATTCACAATTGTAAAATCATGGAAAAAATCCAAATGCCCATCAATCAACAAGTTTGGAGTGGATAAAGAAACTGTGAGGTATATACACACACACACACACACACACACACACACACACACGTATGTGTGTATATACACACACACCCACACACCAGGCTCACACCTGTAATCCTATCACTTTGGAAGGTCAAGGTAGGCAGATCACTTGAGGCTAGGAGTTCATGACCAGCCTTGCAACATGGCAAAGTATTCCATATATACAATGGAAAACTATTCAGCCATAAAAGAATGAATTAACAGCATTTGCAGTGACCTGGATGACAGTGGAGACTATTATTTATTCTAAGTGAAGTAACTCAGGAATGTAAAACCAGCTATTATATGTTCTCACTGATATGTAAGAGCTAAGCTGTGAGGATGCAAAGGCATAAGAATGATACAATGGACTGTGAGGACTTGTGGAGAAGAGAGGAAGGGAGTGAGGGATAAAAGACTATATATAGGGTGCAGTGTATACTGCTTGGGTGATGCGTGCACCCAAATCTCACAAATCACCACTGAAGAACTTACTCATGTAACCAAATACCACCTCTACCCCAATAACTTATGGATGGATGGATGGATGGATGGATGGATAAAAAGAATGATAAAAAATAAGATGAAAAACTTAATTGATAAATGTGTGTGTTGCAACTGCTCCACTGACAGTTCCCACGTCTCTTTCCCTCTCCATGGGCCTCCCTATTTCTTAAGACTCAATAATTTTGAAATTATTCAATTAAAACCTTACAATTGCCTCCAATAGTTCAAGGGAAAGGAAGAGCCAAACGTATCTAACTCTAAATAAAAAGCTAGAAAGTATTAAGTTTAGTGAGGAAGGCATATCAAAAGCCAAGACAGGCTGAAGGCTTGGCCTCTTTGCCAAACAGTTAGTCAAGTTGTAAATGCAAAGAAAAAGTTGTTGAAAGAAATTAAAACACCTACTTTAGTGAATGAAAGAATAATATGAAAGTGTGCCTGCTTCAGCAGCCCATATCCTAAAATTGGAATGGTACAGAGAAGATTATCACGGTCCTGGGTAGCAATGACATGCAAATTAGTGAAGCATTCCACACTTTTGTAAAATAAAAAAAAAATAAAAAATAAAGAATAAGAAAATAAAACAGCCTCATTGTTGATATGGATAGAAGATCAAACCAGCTACAATATTTCCTTAAGCCAAAGCCTAATCCAGAGCAAGGTCCTTACTCTCTTCAATTCTATAAAGGATGAGAGAGGTGAAGAAGCTTCAGAAAAAAGTTAGAAGCTAACAGAGGTTGGTTCATAAGGGTTAAGGAAAGAAGCCATCTGTGCAAAATAAAAGTGCAAAGTGAAGCATGAAGTGCTGACATAGAAGCTGCAGCATGTTATCCAGAAGATCTAGCTAAGGTAAGTGATGAAAGTGTCTGCACTAAACACCTAGTTTAAAAGCTTCAAAGACAGACTCCCTTCTTAGTGGCTAATGTAGCTGGTGACTTTAAGTGGAAGCCAACGCTCAGTTATCATTCTGAAAATTTTAAAGCCATGAGGAATGATGTTCCATCTATTCTGTCTGTGCTCTGTTAACTGAATAACAAAGCCTGGATGACAGCACATCTGTTTATAGCATGGTTTACTGAAAATTTTAAGCTCACCATTGAGACCTCTTTAAAAATATTATGGCACACCAACAATATGCCTGGTCTCCTAATAGGTCTTATGGAGAAATCTAAGATTTAAGTGCTGTTTTGATGTCTGTTAGCATAGCAACCATTCTGCAGCCTATGAATTGATGAGTAATTGTGACTTTTAAGTTTTATGGTTCAAGAAATACATTTAATGGCCGGACGGGGTGGCTCACACCTGTAATCCCAGCACTTTGGGAGGCCAAGGCAGGAAAATCACTTGAGATCAGGAGTTCGAGACTAGCCTTGCAACATGGTGAAACCCTATCTCTACTAAAAATACAAGAATTAGTTGGGTGTGGTGGCACATGCCTGTAATTCCAACTACTTGGGAGGCTAAGGCATGAGAATTGCCTGAACCTGTGAAGCAGAGATTGCAGTGAGCCAAGATCATGCCACTGCACTCCAACCTGGGCAACAGAGGAACCCTGTCTCAAAAAAAAAAAAAAAAAAAAAACAAAAAAGACAAGACAAGACATGTAGTAAGGCTACAGTTGCAATAGATAGTGATTCTTCTGATGGATCTGGGCAACGTAAATTGAAAGCCTTCTGCAAAGGATTCACCATTCTATATGCCAGTAAGAATACTTGTGATTCATGGAAGGGGGTAAAAATATTAACATTAAAAGGAATTTAGAAAAAACTGATTCCAACTCTCATGGATGACTTTCAGGGGTTTAAGACTTCAGTGCAGAAAGTAACTCCAGATGTGGTAGAAATAGCAAGACAGCTAGAATTAAATGTGGATCTTAAAGATGTGATTGAATCTCTGCAATCTCATGATAAAACTTGAATGGATGAGGAGTTGCTTCTTATGGATAAGCAAAGAAAGTTGTTTCTTGAAATGGAAATTAGTCATGAAGATGTTGTAAATATTGTTGAAATGACCACCAAGAATTTAGACTACTACATACATTTAGTTGATAAAGCAGTGGCAGGATTTAAGAGGATTGACTCCAATTCTGAAAGAAGTTCTACTGTGGGCAAATGCTATCAAACAATATCTCATGCTCAGAGAAATCTTCCACCATCTTAATTAGTAAACAGCCATCTCAATCAAGGCAAGACCCACCACAAGCCAAAAGATTATAACTTGTTGAGGGCTCCGATGTTACTTAGCATTTTTTTTAGCAATAAAGTATTTTTAAATTAATGTATGTTCATTGTTGTTTTAGACATAGTTCTATTGCACATTTAATAAACTATAGTATAGGGCAAACATAACTTATATGCATTGGAACACCAAAAAATTTGTGTTGCTTGCTTTATTTGCTTTACTGTGGTGGTCTGGACTGAACCAGCAATGTCTCCAAGATATGCCTCACTTGTTTTTTTTTCCCCATTTATTTATTTTATTGCATTTTAGGTTTTGGGGTTCATGTGAAGAACATGCAAGATTGTTGCATACGTACACACGTGGCAGTGTGATTTGCTGCCTTCTTCCCCATCACCTACATCTGGCATCTCTCCCCCTGCTCTCTCTCCCCTACTCCCCACCCCTCACCATCCCTCCCCTATTTCGCCCCAACTTACCCCAGTTTGTAGTGCTCCCCTCCCTGTGTCCATGTGTTCTCATTGTTCAATACCCGCCTATGAGTGAGAACATGCGGTGTTTGATCTTCTGCTCTTCTGTCAGTTTGCTGAGAATGATGGTTTCCAGGTTCATCCATGTCCCTACAAAGGAC
>NW_016107340.1:3437197-3467228 GCF_001604975.1 Cebus imitator | reverse complement strand
CTAATGACTGTTTCTTTTGCTGTGCAGAAGCTGTGGAGTTTGATTAGGTCCCATTTGTCTATTTTGGCTTTTGTTGTCAATGCTTTTGGTGTTTTGGTCATGAAGTCCTTGCCTACCCCTATGTCCTGAATGGTTTTGCCTAGATTTTCTTCTAGGGTTTTTATGGTGTTAGGTCTTATGTTTAAGTCTTTAATCCATCTGGAGTGTTGGGAAAGCTGGCTAGCCATGTGCAGAAAGCAGAAACTGCCTCACTTTTTACTGTGTTACAATTGCCGACAGCATTCAGTACAGTAACATGTTATACAGGCCTGTAGCCTAGGAGCAATAGGCGATACCATATAGCTTTGGCATGTAGTGTACTACACCACGTAGGTTGTGTAAGTATAGTGTATGATGTTTGCACAATGATGAAATTGTCTAATGACACATTTCTCAGAGAAAGTTCCTATTGTTAAGTCACCGTGGCTGTACTCCAAAGTGTGTAATTACTTAAAATAATACTAGGACCCATACATCTAGACATATTTCAAGCCTATATATATTCTTTTTAATACATTTAAGATCAAAGAGTATTGATCTTTTGGGGGATGATTTTATTGTTTGGAAAGAGCCAGAAGCTAATATAGTGGATAAACAAATTGATTAAAACAATATTTTCTTTAAAAATAAAATAAGAGATGTGACTCAAATAATCAAACCAGTTTACCTGGATCACTATTTGAGTTGGCAATCTCAAAATACTCTAGACAATGGAAGGAGTACTCAAGACAGCCTCCCAAAAAGATCACTTTAAAAACTAACATTCATTTGGGGCTCAGTTAATTTTCAAAATCACAATAAATTTTAATTGCTCGTCTATACATGAAAGCCAATAACATTATTTCTTCATACCGACTTACCAAGTCAATATTCTATGAACTTAAAACAAGCATTTTAAAGCTTATACATTTGGCTTGGATCCCAAGAAAATCAAGTGCCTGAAACCCATGTAGACCTTAGGATGATTCCAACCTTAACCACTTTGTATTGTATGAAGTTAAGAACCTTCAGTTCTTTGATTCTTTTTCTCTTGTAAAAAAAAATAAAAGTTCTTATTCCAAAATAATACTCAAAACATCACTTGTAGAATGAAAAGAAATAAAGTGTGTATAGCAACAAGTATCATGACTAGCTCAGAAAACTTATAAGCCATTAATGCAAACCAAGTGGAGGTTTATTTGCATTATTACTTTCGGTCCTTAAAACAAGCCATGAGGTAGGTAGCAGTATTGTTTTTATCTTGCAGATAAGTCAGCTGAAGCTTAAGGAGGTTAAGAAAGACAAAGGTTTGTTCACTTCTCCTTTTCCAAAATTGGTGTAACGTTCATTAGATTTTAATAACGTTAGTAGTACTATAAGAATACCCTAAGAGTACATCTATGATTTTCTTCAACAAAAACTAAAGAAAGTTGTTAATGAGTTTGATGGAAATCCAATCCACAAAATGTCTACCTTGTTTTGATTTAGGTCAGTGTACCTTTTATGTTTATAGTGTTTATTACGTTGGTTTTTCAATTTATACCTTTCACTTACCTTGGTAGGTTACTTTGGGTATTGTACTTACCTCTCTATTTTTGCAAATTTGAAAATCACTCAAGGCATCTTATGGAAGGGAAACAATTGAAAAACTCACCAAAATAGGTGTGATAGTCAGTGTTTGGTCAATCCTGGAAAAGATTCAGATGTCAAGAAAAACAGAACATGAAAAAAGAATGAAATGATTGAAAATTCTTTGTGTAAGGAAAGAAACAAAAGATTTGTTTAGATTCAATTCTTATTTTTAATTTTAAAAGGAATATTCTTTCTCTGCCTATTGTTCATACCAGTAGGTGTGATATGAAGTGAGAACAGATTTTCTAATTTTTAGCTTCTCAGAATAATGTTCCAATGTTTATGCCTAAAGGTACCTTTGAAATGGCCTGGTCCAAATTGCTCATTTTACAAATGAAGGCACTGGGTCTCAGAAAATTGAAGTGTTATTCCCCAAACCACCCAATCAGCAAGTGATAGAACAGAGATAAAGCTGGGGCTCTGACAACTCACCCCTTCGTCTGCTTTGCTACATTATGCAATTTTCCCTGCAACTGCTCTCAATACAACTGAAACCTACAAGTCTCAGGCTTGAGGCAAGGTTATAATTGGCCACACAACAGAAGAAAAAGTGTAATGAGCAATGTCAAACCTCTGAAATACCAAATAAGGCTATTCTTCATCTTAGGCAGAAGAAAAAAGAGAAAAATTTGGGCTAAGGACTTCTAAATACCATGAAAACCATCTCTTGACTCTGGTAAACACACATAAGATATGCAAAACTTGAAAGTTACACAAAACTCAAGACTTGGTATTTCAGAATTTCCCTGGAAATGAAAGAATTCCAGATCGTGGCCCTGAAAAAGAGTGAGATAACTCAGAAAAAAGGTTAACTTTCTGCTATCTCAAGTGTCCAAATGAAATCAATGCTTTATTTCACCCTTTCAGTCTGTGACTCTTTGAGAAAAGGGACCATAGGCTTTCTTATTTTCTAGCACTCAAAGCCTAAAATAATCTTTTCTTTCCACAGTATCTAATAATTAATTATGGAGTAAAGAAATGTTCAATCAGTTACCTCTGACAGACAGACAGACTGTGATGAAGTTGTCCCAATAAATGGTAATTTCACAACTGCTTATCAGGAGGCTGCTTTATACTTTCAACCATCATGTCATTTGTCCTTTTGGCCTTTTCCACAGAAAAATGGCTATGGGTATAACTCATCACTGGGCTGCTTCCAGGCTGTTCTCATTTTGCTGCCAATCAATTGGTCTCTGTGAGGAGACAAAGAAATTCTATGTTGTAGCCAATTTTATCAGTCTGTAATTATTCTTTTTCAAGAATAACTGAAAAAGAATATTATTTCTACAGGCCTGGCTGGGCGTGGTGGCACCCGCCTGTAGTCCCAGCTATTCGGGAGGCTGAGGCAGAAGAATCGCTTGAGTCTGGGAGGTGGAGGTTGCAGTGAGCCGAGAATGAATGAATGAATGAATGAATGAATGAATAAATAAATAAAGCCTCGTCCTCAGAGTTAGGTTTCAGAAGAACCCCAAGTCTACATTTTAATAAAATTCTCACATTCTTTCTTTAATGTATTTCTTTTCTGAAATTCTCACATTCTTTCCTTAATGTATTTGAAATATATAATTCAATACACATATGTTTAAGGAGGTATTATTTAATAATACCTTTCTCTTTGCCATTTGGTAGCATCAGATATTCCTTTCTAATTTAAAACTCTCTTCCTTGACAACAATACAATCAAAGCTTAAGAACTCACTGCAATCTGTTTGGTTTTAGAAAATAAAATGCACAAGTGAAAGTTTAATTATACTTAACAAGAATTGTATTAATGTTATTCTAAAAATGATTGTCAAAGACAATGACCTCAAAATTCAGGATATGACAAATGAAACCTGACAAACAACCGCAAAGGGAGAAACCCTGGGATTATGTGGTCACAAAATCAAAGTGAGAGTGTATATCAAAGCAATGAAGCAGCCATTGACATTTTTATCAACCTGTATATTGCTGAAATGATATAATTTCCTTTGACTATTGAGTTCCTCTGGCCAAATTTGTATCACATATGAATACTGTGGGGAGTATTATTAAAAGGGTGTTTTAAAAAATGTTATCTGTTGAGATGGAAAGAAATACACTCCCATCATAAGTAATCATTATCTGAGATTGTTGCTGATACTGTCCTGATATTGCCGACACTGCTCACAGCTTCTGATTTTGTCCTGAAAACTGCTCTTTACAGTTTTCTTAAGCATTTAAGATAATTTAGAGAATTTTTATAACTCTAGACTATAATGAAATTTGCCATAACTAATAGCTTGTATTTTGTGAATATAAAATATCATCTTGAGGGAAAATACCAACAGGTGAAATAATACATTAGAGTTTTGAATTATTCAGAGAAAGAAAGACATAGGAATTAATTTAGAGCTTTGCTGTTATTAAGCAGTATTTATAGCATACACAAACATTCCATGAAAAATAGGGCAGTGTGGTTGACATCAATCCTAAGCAAAATTCTACAGTAGATGTTCTGAACAATTTTTAATCATTCTATAAGCAAATGTACTCGGTAGGAGGCAGCAGGGAACTCACAGACATGACTGGCATCTTCTTTGTTTTTGTTGCTAAGATTACAAAAGTTGTAATAAGAGAATGAAAATTTTAGCATATCTTGGTTTCAACTTGAAAACATTTATCACTCATTCATCTGAACGTGACAGGGGATTGTGGCTGGTAATAGCAGAATAAGGTGGATTCATAACTGATTGTATAATGAAAATTTTTAAATGTTGACTAATTAGTCAATCTCACTTTGGAAGAAAGTCTTTAGAAATGGTCTGCTAGGGTCTGGCTTTGGCTGCTTCCAGAATGATATAATTACCAAACTGGAAAATCACAGAAAAGTCAATTCAACTTGAGGCAGAATTTCTAAATGATTTGATGTGTCTGAATAGGGCAACACATTGTAAGTGTAAGGTTGAGGTGGTCAAGCAAAGATCAAACTCAAAATGATGATGAGATGATGGCACTGAAGGTATATGAGGTTATATACCTTTGGAAGCGGTAGAGAATAGGAGATGTTGATTGAATAAATGTCTGGGGCTCACAATCCACTTCTGTTTGTTTGTATTTTGTTCCGTTAGATTTTTTTTACCCCTAGGCTAAAATGTCCAGGGGAAAAAATAAGGGAAAAAAGAGAAAAGTAGTGGATCAGGTGATAATCTAAGTTCCTTCCAGATTTAGGATTCTACATCATTGTAACTGAGATTTGTTTGAAATGTGTTAAAGATATCTGCAAAAGATATCTCCTCTTAAGAGAGTTTCATGAAATCACATTCCTCAGTTTGTGTGTGTCTGTGCACTCAACTCACAAATACACACACTTATGCATTTTAAGAATCCTCATCACTCAGTGCTAGACTAGTGATTTTGTTTGCTGAATTGTCTCATATATCCAATACTCATGATTCTGATCCTCCTGCTATTTTAAAAAATAAATTTTCTCTTATAGTTCAAAGATTTAAATTCACTTTACATACAATTAAACTAAATATACCAAATGCCCAATTATCCTTTTACAGCAGTTGAGGGCTTCACAGTTATAATCATCAGTTTAGTTCCAGGTCTCCAGGAGGGACGTAGGTGAGCCCAAAGCTCAGAATGATTTTTTTTGATCAAGTGTGTGGGTATGTATTTCTGCCTTTCAACACTAAATACCATATTTAATTATATATTAGATGATATTAGTCCATTTTCTATCATTTATCATAGAGTGTCTGAAACTGGGTAATTTACTTTAAAAGGAATTTATTTTTTACAGTTATGGAGGCTGAGAAGTGTAAGGTTGAGGGGCCACATCTGATGAGCGCCTTCTGGCTGGTGGGAACTCTACAGAGTCCCGAGATAATACAGGGCATCATGTGACAAGGGGGCTGAGTGTGTTACATGCCTGCTGGTTTTTCTTCCTCTTCTTATAAAGCCACCAGTTCCACTCTCATGATAACCCATTGATCCATTACTTTATGAATGGATTAATTCATTCATGACTGGCAGAACCTTTATGATTCAATCTCCTTTTAAAGGCCCCACTTTTTTTTGCCACATACAATCATATTTAATCATCACAATATATTAACATGCCTATATCAGTATCTTAAATATTGTAGGTACCTAAAAACTTTTAGTTGAATCTAAAGTGTATATGTATACACACACACACACATACATACATATATATATATACACATATATGTAATTTATTTTACAGCTTCTGGGATACATGTGCTGAATGTGCAGGTTTATTTATACCTATACATGTGCCATGGTGGTTTGCTGCACCTGTCAACCCATCATCTAGATTTTAAGCCCCACATGCATTAGGTATTTGTCCTAATGCTCTACCTTCCCTTGCCCTTCACCGCACTCCACCGACAGGCCCAAGTGTGTGTTGCTCCCCTCCCTGTGTCCATGTGTTCTCATTGCTCAACTCCCACTTACCACTGAGAGCATGTGGTGTTTGGTTTTCTGTTCCTGTGTTGATTTGCTAAGGATTATGGTTTCCAGCTTCATCCATGTCCCTGCAAAGGAGATGAACTCATTTTTTATGGCTGTATAGCATTCCATGGTGTGTATGTAAAGGCCCACTTTTTAATACTGCCACGTTGGGAATTAAGTTTCCAACATATGAAATTTGGGGGACATATTAAAACCAGAATATATATTGTGTCTATCATTCAGTAACAAATCAATCATTATAGAGTAAGATCATTAAAAGTGGAACCAAAAAAGTGAAGAGTATCTAAATGCAGTACCTAAATGCACATTCTTTCAACAAATACTTTTTGAGCACCTCCATGTGTCAGACATTGTTCTAGGCACAAGGGTTGTAACAGCAAACCATGACCTTAGAGACATTATATTCCAGTGGAGAAATTTAGGCAATATACAAACAAATACGTATCAGGTGGTGGTAACTGCTATTAAACAGGTAAAGCAGGATTAGGGTACAAAGTAAGGGGGCTACTATTTTGTACAAATGTGGGAAAATATAAGTTGTCTGTTCAAGAGCAAAGACTGCATCAAACAAGATTCTTGCATAGCAAAAAAATAAGTGGCCCATTTTCATAATGCTTATTGTTTCTAAGGTTTTGTGCAGAGCAATTTCACCTGCCTGCTTTAGCTCCTTCTCTTCCCTTGCTATGTACCTTTTACTTTGTGGTTTGTCTGGTTTCCTTTTGACTTCCCCAAGGTGTTAAGAGTTCTTCAAGATTGTGGTACATGCAACTTTTCCTCCCATTGACTGATTTTCTGCTGAAAATAAAGAGCTCTAAAACAGTTTCACTTCTATTCTCCTGACCCCACAAACATGTTTTTTCTTCAAAATTTTTTTCAGTTTATATACATTTTTTCCATTTAAGAACATTTACTCCCATAGTTTTATTTTTTATAAACGCATTAACTGTGTCATTGGCATGAGACCTCATTTGTCTTTTCTTTGTCTGCATAATAATGTGGTAGTGAACAGATAAAGATTGCATCTGTTCCCTCAATAAAGGGCTAGAAGTCACATTTTGGGTCGTTTTATGTGTGTCAACTAAATCATTTTTAAGAAATAAATCTAAGAAATGCTCTATTTGCCATGGACAAAAAAAACCATTTTGATTTTTCAGTTAATTTCTTCAAACTAAAATATTACATTGTACTGATTAAAAAATTATATAAAGAAAAAATGATGATGTCTTTGGGAAATAATTGTATGATTATAGAAACATACTGTACAAACAATAGCATTGCTTAAACTATAAAATAGATTCTTGGCAAGATTTGTTTAGATGTAGGATAGACACCAATGTTCACATAAAACTTTTCTAATTTTTTAATCAATGAGCCTATAATCTGTGTGTGTGTATGAGTGTGTGTGTGTGTCCTTCTCTCTCATTCTCATTAAATGCTTTTGATTATGGTGTCTCTATCCTGCAAACATAAGTTATTTTTATTTTTAAGCACCTAGAAAAGATACAGGGACAAATAAAGGAATGGGAGCCTTTTCCTGTCAGTTATAGGGGCTTTGATACTATTTCATAGCATGATCTAGGAATGTTTTACACAGAGTAGAGTTAAAAGATATTCATTTTGTTACAATTTTTAAGAGTCTGATACAATGTTTTGTTGTTAGCTTATTACTGTTACCTAAACATTTCACAAGTTCAGATTCATTGTTCTGTATCACCACAAAAGTTTTTGCAAAGTTAACATACCAAATTATATCTATTATATCTATTACAAAGTGTACTTATGTTCTGATTTACAGTGTTGACTATGCATTCTCAAATAGCCCTGTAGTAGCTCTAGTCTTGAACAAGTAGACTTTGATTTTTATTACAACTGAATTTGGGTGTAGGAAGCAGGCTGGTATACAAAAACAATAATTAGGTTAAAAGTCACTTGAGAAGGCAATATATCGAAATGAAAAGAGCTCTGAAAAATAAATAAAAATAAGGCCTTCAGGTTAGGCCTGGCAATGTCATTAAGGTAGCTCAGTGTCATTTCAGGCAACTCACTTAAAGCCCCTGGATCACAGGCCCTTATGGGTGTCTATCCAGAATGACATCTACAAATGCCTCAGAGACCAACAAATGTGGCAGTGGCCAAGGTCAGACAAAAGTAGTGGGGACTTTGGTGAACTGAAGACTACATATCCTTCCCAAAAGCATTAAATTCAAAATGTTGAAACACAGTGATAACTGTAGTATCCCTTTTAGCTTTAACATTCTGTGCTTTTGTGTTTTCAAACAAAATGAATGTATACTTATTAGATAGCTGCAATGTAAAACTGTTTCATGACTTCAGAAGAACAACATAAACATATGAGCTATGTCTGCCTTTGAAGCATACAGTCTAGCTAAAGAAATAAAACTAGGCAACAAGATAAAGAGGCCAGCTCTTCAAGCGACACATGGAATGCACACTAATTATTTACGAAAAATGGATTTGTCCCTCTAAGAAATAGTGGGCTGTGTCAGCAATTGCTATAGTCATTTTCAGAATGGCAATAGCCTCTAACATGAGGGACTGAGGAAAGGCTTCACTGAAATGGTAGAGCTTAAGCCCACAATTCAAGTGTAGAGTCTAGATTAGAATAGCATGGGGTTACAAACAGAACGTTTAACTTTTAGGAGACCTTTTATAAGCACTATTAAGAAGTCTGGCTTTAGTTTGTTTCTTAGTTTTTGTTAATGGAGAATGCTTATTGAGGAAAAGCAAAATTTTAGTAAAAAATAGTCTAGTCTTTAGAATATTTCTAGTACATTTTGACATCAGTCTGGCTGAGATACATACATTTCAATGTTGGCATTGGAAGCTTTTCCACAGATTTACTTAGTGAATAAATACTTTCATTTGATCGTAACAGAATACATTTATCATCACAGTATTTGCATTTTTATTCCACTAAGCATCTGTTTTCTCTACACTGACATCTCTAATTATAATCTTTTTTCAGTAAAACATCTTTTTTTACTGTAAACATCTTTCAGTAAAACATCTTTCATCAATGTTTTCAAGTGCTAGGAATGTAGAATGATGAAGCAAAATGGAACCTAATAAAAACTAATAGTGGAATTATGATTTTAAATTTATAACTCTTTCACATGCATGTTAAGCATTTATTCCTTTAAAAAATCCATAGTATAGGCTTTATTCTTTTACAATAAATAAAATGATTAAAAAGAGAAGCTATTTCCCTGTCCATTGAGTATGATTAACACAATCATAGCACACAGTAGAACTGCTAAAGAAACCATTACAATAAGACCTAGAAGATACATGGTCCATACCTTTTGTGTCATTCGTTCATATGCCTACAATGTGCCAGGCACAGTTCTAAGTTACAAGCACACAGCAGTAAACAAGAAAAAGTGATTGCCTACTAGATTTTACAGAGATTTTCCCACAGTTTATAGATGTAGGATCCATATCTTTTTTAAATTTGAACTTTTAATTTTGCTTTGAAACATATTAATTGTACATTTTTATGGATTACAATGTGATGTTCTGATATATGTACACATCATGTAATCAAGGTAATTAGCTTAAACATTTATCATTTCTTTGTGGTGTAGTATCATTTCTGCAGTGCAGTACAGGGTAGTGTCGTGCAACATAGTATCATTTCTTTGTAGTGGGAACATACAAAATCCTGTCTCCTAGCTATTTCAAGCTATATAACACCTTATTGTTGCCTATAGTCACTCTACTGTGCAATATAACACCAGAACTTATCTTTCTTCTCTATTTTGTAACATTATACCTGTTGAACATTCTCTCTCCTTCTTCCCCCTACCAAGCCGTCTCTGGTAACTACTGTTCTATTTACTATGTCTATGAGATCAACTTTTTTAGATTCTACACATTAATGAGGATGTGATATTTTTATTTTAGTGTCTGGCTTATTCCACTTAACATAATGTCCTCCAGGCTCATCCATGTTGCTCTGAATGATGGAATTTCATTCTTTATGTCTGAGTGATATTCCATTGTGGGTATATTATATACCCCATTTTCTTTATCCATTCATCAGTTGATGGACATTTAGGATGATTCCATGTCTTGGCTATTGTGAATAGTGCTGCCATAAATATGGGAGTACAGAAATCTCTTTGACATACTGATTTCATTTACTTTGGATATATATCCAGTAGTGGGATTGCTGGATCATGTGGTAATTTTTTTTTTCTTTTTTTGAGGAATCTCCATGCTGTTTTTCATAGTGGCTGTACTAATTTACATTTCCACAGTGTACAAGCATTCTCTTTATTCCACATCCTAACCAACACTTATCTTTTGCCTTTTTGATAATAGCCATTCTAACTGGAGTGAGATGGTATCTCAATATAGTTTTGATTTGCATTTCCCCAGTTATTAGTGATGTTGCACATTTTTTTCATATAGCTATTCATCATTTGGGTGTCTTCTTTTGAGAAATGTCTATTAAGATATTTTGCCCATTTTCAGTTAGATTACTTGTTTTATGGTTTGGGGTTATTTTTTTAGTTTGACTTGTTCAAGTTCCTTATAAATTTTAAGTATTAACCTCTTGTCATATGTTTAGTTTGCAAATGTTTTCTCCCATTCTGTAGAGGTTCTCTTCACTCTGTTGACGATTTCATTTGTTGTGCAGCAACACCACAGTTTGATGTAATTCATTTTTTTTATTTTTGTTTTTCTTGCCTGTACTATTGAGTTCTTATAAAAATATTTTGCCTAGTTCAAAGTCATGAAGAATTTTTTTATGTTTTCTTCTAGTATTTTCATAGTTTTGAGTCTTACATTTAAATCTTTAATTCATTTTGAGTTAATGAAAGATTGGATGTCCAATTTTATTCTTCTGTTTGTGGATATTCAATTTTCTTAGCACCATTTATTGAAGAGATTGTCCTTTCCCCAGTTGTGTTCTTGGCACTTTTGTCAAAAATCAATTGGCTATGCATAGGTGGGTTTATTTCTGGGTTCTCTAGTGTCCTCCATTGGTCTATGTGTGTTTTTATGCCAATACTATGCTGTTTATGTTACTACAGCTTTTTAGTAAATTCTGACGTCAGATTGTGTGCTGCCTCCAACTTCGTTTGTTTTTGTTTTTCTTGAGATTGTTTTGGCTATTCAGGTCTTTTGTGGTTCCATATGAATTTTAGTACTGTATTTTCTTTTTTGTGAAGAATGTAATTGGTATTTTGATAGGGATTACATTAAAATTGTAGATTGCTTTGTGTGTAAATATTATAACAATATGAATTATTCTATGCATATGAGATATCTTTCCACTTTTGTAGTCTTTTCAATTTCTTTTATCAATGTTTTATAGTTTTCAGTGTAAACACTTTTTTTCTTTCTTGGTTAATTTCTAGGTTTTTGTAGCTATTGTAAAAGGTATTTTTTCTTGATTTCCTTTTTCAGAAAGTTCTCTATTCACATATAGAAATATTGCTGATTTTTGTATTTTTAAAAATTATTTATTATACTTTAAGTTCTAGGGTACATGTGCAGATTGTGCAGGTTTATTTCATAAGTATACATGTGCCATGATGGTGGTTTGCTGTATCCATCACCCTGTGATCTACATTAGGTATTTCTCCTAATGCTATCCTTCCCCAATCCCCCCACTGCCTGATATTCCTCCCCAGCCCCTCAACCCCCATGCCTGGTGTATGATGTTCCCCTCTCTGTGTGTGTTCTCATTGCTCAACACTCACTTATGAGTGAGAACATGTGGTGTTTGGCCTTCTGTTCTTATGTCCATTTGCTTAGAATGATGGTTTCCAGTTTCATCCATGTCCCTACAAAGGACATGAACTCACCCTTTTTTATGGCTGCACAGTATTCCATGGTGTATATGTGCCACATTTTCTTTATCCAGTCTGTCATTGATGGGCAGTTGGGTTGGTTCCAGGTCTTTGCTATTGTGAACAGTGCTGCAATAAACATAACGTGTGCATGTGTCTTTATAATAGAATGATTTATAATCCTTTGGATATATGCCCAGGAATGGGATTGCTGGGTGAAATGGTATTTCCATTTCTAGATCCTTGAGGAATCACCACGCGGTCTTCCACAATGGTGGAACTAATTTACACTCCCACCAACAGTGTAAAAGTGTTCCTATTTCTCCACATCCTCTCCAGCATCTATTGTCTAAAGATTTTTTAATGATCACCATTCTAACTGGAGTGAGGTGGTATCTCAATGTGGTTTTGATTTGCATTTCTCTAATGACCAGTGATGATGAGCTTTTTTCATGTTTGTTGGCTGCGTAAATGTCTTCATTTAAAAAGTGTCTGTTGATATCCTTCACCCACTTTTTGATGGGGTTGCTTTTTCACAGAGGCCTCAGAAAGAACACCATACAACTACAATCATCTGTTCTTTGACAAACCTGAAAAAAGCAAGCAATGGGAAAAAGATTCCCTATTTGATAAATGGTGTTGGGAAAACTGGCTAGCCATATGCAGAAAGCTGAAATTGTATCCCTTCCACAACCCTTATACAAAAATTAGCTCTGGATGGATTAAAGATTTAAACATGAGGCCTAACACCATAAAAATTCTAGAAGGCAGCCTCGGAGGCAACACCACACATCTACAACCATCTGATCTTTGACAAACCTGACAAAAACAAGCAATGGGGAAAGGATTCCCCGTTTCATAAATGGTGTTGGGAAAACTGGATAGCCATGTGCAGAAAGCAGAAACTGGACCCCTTCCTGACACCTTACACTAAAATTAACTCCAGATGGATTAAAAACTTAAACATAAGACCTAATACCATAAAAACCCTAGAAGAAAATCTAGGCAAAACCATTCAGGACATAGGCGTAGGCAAGGACTTCATGAACAAAACACCAAAAGCACAAAAGCACTGGCAACAAAAGCCAGAATAGATAAATGGAACCTAATCAAACTCCACAGCTTCTACACAGCAAAAGAAACAGTCATTAGAGTGAATTGGCAACCAACAGAATGGGAAAAAATTTTTGTAATCTACCCATCTGACAAAGGGCAAATATCCAGAATCTACAAAGAACTAAAACAGATTTACAAGAACAATACAGGCCAGGCGCAGTGGCTCATGCCTATAATCCCAGCACTCTGGGAGGCCAAGGCAGGCAGATCACCTAAGGTCGGGAGTTTAAGAAAAATACAAACAAGCCCATTCAAAAGTGGGTGAAGGATATGAACACTTTACAAAAGAAGAGATATATGAGGCCAACAAACATATGAAAAAATGCTCATCATCACTGGTCATTAGAGAAATGCAAATCAAAACTACATTGAGATACCATCTCACGCCAGTTAGAATAGTGATCATTAAAAAATCTGGAGACAACAGATGCTGGAGAGGATGTGGAGAAATAGGAACACTTTTACACTGTTGGTGGGTTTATAAATTAGTTCAACCATTGTGGAAGACAGTGTGGTGATTCCTCAATGACCTAGAAATAGAAATTCCATTTGACCCAGCAATGCCATTGCTGTGTATATATCCAAAGGATTATAAATTTTTCTACTATAAGGACACATGCACACAAATGTTCATTGCAGCACTGTTTACAATAGCAAAGACTTGGAACCAACCCAAATGCTCACCGATGATAGACTAGACAAGGAAAATGTGGCACATATACACCATGGAATACTATGCAGCCATAAAAAAGGATGAGTTTGTGTCCTTTGTAGGGACATGGATGAACCTGGAAACCATCATTCTCAGCAAACTGACACAAGAACAGAAAATCAAACACCACATGTTCTCACTCATAGGTGGGTGTTGAACAATGAGAACACATGGACACAAGGAGGGGAGCATCACACACTGGGGTCTGTCGGGGGGAAATAGGGGATGGACAGCAGGGGGTGGGGAGTTGAGTAGAGATAGCATGGGGAGAAATGCCAGATATAGGTGATGGGGAGGAAGGCAACAAATTACACTGCCTTGTGTGTACCTATGCAACAATCTTGCATGTTCTTCACATGTACCCCAAAACCTAAAATGCAACAACAACAAAAAAGGAAAGATATTTGGCAATTAAAAAAAAAAACTCTAGAAGAAAACCTAGACAATACCATTCAGGACATATGCATGGGCAAAGACTTTATGACTAAAACACCAAAAGCAATGGCAAAAAAGCCAAAATAGACAAATGGGATCTAATTAAACACAAGAGCTTCTGAAAGCAAAAGAAACTATCAACAGAGTAAACCAACAACCACCAGAATGGGAAAAAAATTTTGCAATCTACCCATCTGACAAAGGCTACTATCCAAAATCTATGGAGAACTTAAATTTCTATTTGGTTTTGTATCCTGCAACTTTATGAAATTCCTTTATTAGTTGCAATGGTTTTTTGGTAGCATCTTTAGGGTTTTCTGTACATAAGATTATGTCATCTGCAAACAAGGACAACTTGACTTCCTTCTTTCCAATTTGGATACCTTACATTTCTTTCTCTGCTTAATTCCTCTGGGGAAGGGGAGAAACCAAAATGTTTAAGATAGGAATAAAGGCTCAGGGTAATTTCAACTGCTGAGAATGTGTCATATTTCACTTCCATGGTTGTGTGACCAAGGAACTACATATTCAGATGTGTTCTGCTCTATGTATAGCTCCCATTGTTTTTCAGCTCCCATTGTTTTTCACCTCTCTTTAATTTGGAAGGACAGCAGGGTTTGTTGCAATAATAAAGCATTCTGTGAATGAAGCAACATTAAAATGTCAGAAATAAGGGAACTTTTCATATACGTCTGTATATAAATGAAGCAAAATAAAAATGTGAGAAATGGAAGGACTGCATCTCTTATAATGACTCTGAATACATTCTTGTAATGATTTCACTGTGATAATCTTATGAGATAAACATTATCATTTAAAAATAAGTGGCAAAATCATCTTGAATATAACTAAGCCTCACTTAGGGGTTATTTCTGCTGTATAAGCATATAGAAAAAAGCACTTTATTACTTCAATTACTACATCAAGATCACACCTGGTGTTAGACACATGGTTCAAAAACATCAGTGCATTTGTGTAGTAGTTGAGCTATCAATCATGGACGTCAAGTTCTTTCCGCTAATTAACCTTAATTGAGCTCTCTGTTACAGAAGCACCGTTTCCAATGAAGCAACTTAGCAATGATATCAAAATAGCAGAGCATAGTAAAACCAGGATTAATGTTACTTCCTGTTCCTGAATGCCAATGCCTAATTCACTGCCTTTTCTGTAATACAAAATATTATATCTTCTACCAAAATTTAAATATTACATAGAGCAAAAATTGGTACAGTATTTATGTAATTTGCATAATAAAATGATTTAGGAAAGCATTTTGGACATATGTGTCTTCACCTTATATTATTTCAAAGCAACTAGAATATACCATAAATATTAAAAATATAAACTTTTAAAAATTCAAAGATTAAAATCACATATTATCTATTATTTAACATGACTCTGAACTTAGTCATGCTCGAAACTAAATCTTTATTTCATTTATGTTCAGTATTATTTCCAATAGTACCACAAAACATCCATTAAGATAGAATTCTGCTGAAATAGGCAGCTTTATTAATCTGCCTGGAGTAATGCAGTGCAATTAATTCTAAATTTGATAGCCAGCAAGCACTTCAAATGTTCAATAGGTTATTTATTAAAAAGCAAATCAAGAAGATATAAGCTTTACGGCCAATGAACAGAGTGCTTAGATTTTGAAATGGCCAGGTTACTGGTATTAATAAGCTTTGTCAAATTCATTTTCAGACATGGATGGAGGAGTTTGTACTATTTTTCTGTTCATGTCATAGTTTCTGTCAAGAAGAGAGCCCGGATACCTTGGGGAAAGCTTCCTGACGTGCAAGTATTTGAAAATAAAAACGCAAAGACAGACATTTAGCAGATTCACAAAGGACAACAAACTCCTGGAGAATCTTGAGAAAAATTAAAGCAATAACAATGAAAGTGTTGAAAAGATTTAACCATTGATATAAATGTGGGGAAAAAACAGAAATACAAATATTGTTAATAAAAGTCATAGAAGTTCAGGTTAAAACCAACACGGATAAGCATTTACATAGGATAAGGGAGGCAAGCTGGGCCATGACTAGCTGTGACTTATAAACCATTCATTTATGTTATATTTACAGAGCCAAAATGCAAACCCAAGAGAAGTGGCACCATTTTGTTAGGTAATACCTACTGTCAATGCACTTATTATAGAGACTTAATTGAGCATGATAGAAAGAACGCTTCTCTAGGCATCTAAAACCTGGGCTTAAATGATAGTTTTGAAATCTAACAGCTGCATAACTATGGACAAATTACTGAAGAGCACTCACCAATAGACATTTCTGAGATGATAGATGCATTCTACATCTATGCTGCCCAATAAGATAGCCACTAGCTTTATTGGCTATTGAGTACCAGCATCTGGCTAGTGCAATTGAGAAACTGAATTTTTAACTTTGGTTATTCTAATTAATTTTCATTTAAATGGCAACATGTGGCTAATGGCTATAGTACTGGACAATTCAGTGCAACCTCAAGTGATTTCCACTCATATGAATTATGATCCTTTCAGTTGCCAGGCAGAGAAAATCTAACTTAAAGCTTAAACAACAAAGGGAATATATTAGCTCACTTTAACTTAAAAGTCTAGAAGTAAAAAGTTCTAGCCATAGTTCAATCAGGGTGCCCATTTGTCCTAAAACAGATCTCTTCCACCCTTAAACAGATGAACAGCTGATAAAAACCAACCACATCTACCCTCGTAACTCAATGGCATGATAGTCATCTGAGGCCCATCATTAGGAATTGAAATTTAATTGTGCTAGGTTGGAATTCAAGCATCTCTGTTTTTAAAGTGATTTAAACATGTACCTATGGCTGAAAAAACACTACTCTAAAAATTTTCAGATAAAGAGGAAGTGGAATCAGAAAAATATACCACATTATTTGGTATCAAATAGCAGGCCATAATAAAATGAAGCAAAGATAAGATGAAAATAAGCAATGTTACACAAAAATTCTTTGACAAAAGATAGATAAATAAAACAAAAAACATATTTCATCTGGGGACAACAAATTTAGATAACTACTTCTTACTTCCAAAAAGATTTTAAAATACTGTGAATTTTATAAGAGATAAAGATTATATGACATTTCTTCAGCAGAGCTAAAGTAAGAAATTACGAAAGAGAATAAAGCCACAACAGACATTAAAATCAAATTAGAAGTAAAAGCCAGCATATCTGACAATTACAAAACCAAGTAAGTAAGATACCGTAAGTGTTTAAAAATAGCAAAGAAGACAGAGAAAAAGCACTGCCATGAAAATCATTAGAAAGAAAAAGACTGGGAGGACAAACAATAAAAATCTACGGAGGGAACAGAATATACAGAAGAAATAAATTACATTAGTTACAATAAAAGATGATTTCATAACATGAAACAAAGCATAAATCTTCTGGTTAAATAGGCCCACCATGTACCAGGAAAAGAATGATTTTAAAAATTGTGAATAATGAATCATATCCTTGCAAATTTATTATATTTCAAGAATAACAAAAAAACTCTTAAAGTCCACAAGTATCTATTTTCTATTATAGTTTCATTTGCTTAGACTGATATCTTCTAATAGATATCTGATAAAAATAATTTTATAAACAAAAAATAGAGTTTTTTATTAAAGAAGAAATTTAGGCTGAAATATTAAATCACTAAGGATGCATTTTTATCTTTTATGTAAAAGGGTATAAGTAATCTAGAAATTTCCCACATTTTTATTAAGAAATACATTTTTAAATTGGCAAGGAGTCTGTACTAGTCATGGTTCTCCAGAGAAATGGAACCAATAGGATATCTGTGTCCAGATAGAGACAGGTAGAGACAGAGATTGAGATAGAGATTTAGCATAAAAATTGACTCACATGATTATGGAGGTCAAGAAGGTGCATGATCTGCCTTCTGTATTCTGAAGACCCAGGAAAGACTGTGGTGCAGTTCAGTCTGAGTTCAAAGGCCTGAGAACCAGGGCAGCTGTTGGTGTAACTTCCATTCTGAGGCCAAAGGCCTGAGAACTGGGGTTGGGGCTGCTGCTGGTGTAAGTCCCAAATCCAAAGGCCTGAGAACCAGGAGTTTTGATATTCAAGGGCAGGGGAAGATGAAAGTCTCAGCTTATGAAGAAAGAGAATTCACTCTCTTTCCACATTTTGGCTCTATTCAGGCTCTCTAAAGTTTAGACAATGCCCACTCATATTGGTGAGGGTGGATCTTCTTTATTCAGTTTGCTGATTCAAATGCTCACTCCTTCTAGAAACATCGTCACATACACACTCGGAAACAATATTTTACCAGCTATCAAGACATCTCTTAACCCAGTCAAACTGACACTAAAATTAGTTATCACAGCCTCACATATAGTGATCGCCTGTGCACATTTTAATAAAGATTTAAGATGTAATCTAAAGAGAGAACACAAAAAATAAGAATTATGATTACAATGATTTCTAGAATCAGAGACAGCAGAAAAAGATAATTATGAGATATGATTTTGCAGTTTTATTATGCTAAGTATTTAACATTTTTAAACAATTAGCTATTTTATCAATTTATTTTCTTTATCCAATTTGCCATCATTGATTGTATTCTGCTGTCTTCAGGCTTACCTTGTGTTTGTTTTCAAACGTCTTGAACGTTTCATGTTATTTTTATCATTTCTTGTTTCTTCTGTGTAACCTTTGGCCTCATCTCACAGGTTTTGATATGGAATATTTTTACCAATGTTATTTACTAGATACATTCCAATTAAACACCTCTGAATCAGTGATTCACTATGAGAAAGTTTTTTTACATTTCAAATGGTTGTTTTCTTCCCTCTTTTATTTCCACATATATAGTTTATGCTCTGAAATTTTGATCTCTATTTGTGTAATGTAGCTTAAACAATAATAAATCATTATCTCACTTAAGAAGTTAAGAAGAGATTCTCAGAGTTCCAGGACACAGTCTCTATTTATGCTCTATCCACCTCCTGTATTGGCAGTGTCTGCCCTAATGGACCCCAGACAATTGGATTACAGCAATTCCCAGTGTCCTTTTATGTCATGTAAATGTCCAAAAGCAAGGAGGGAAAAAGAAGTGTTCTCACAAGTCTCATAACAGGAATAAAAATATTTTCTAGAAGGACCAAAAGTATTTTCCCTTTGATCTCACACACCCAACAATTACTAACAAGTAGAAATGAGATTGCTATTGTCAACTTAGACCCATCATAGTTCATACACTGCTATTATCAAAGATGCCCACATTGGTATTCTGTTAACCAGAAAGAAGAGTGAATTATTTCTGGGTGGATGTACAACCAACGATATCTGCTTTACAAATAATAAATATGATTTATCTATATAGATATAATCTCATTATCTGTTACACATTATATATAATATACACTAATATATATACATATAAAACATATGTAACATATATCACATATATATGTGATATATATGTAATATATATATCACATATATGAGATATATATGTAATATATATATCACATATATGATATATATGTAATATATATATCACATATATGATATGTAATATATATATCACATATATGATATAATATATATATCACATATATGATATAATATATATATCACATATATGATATAATATATATATCACATATATGATATATATATAATATATATATCACATATATGATATATATATAATATATATATCACATATATGATATATATATATAATATATATACATCTATATATATTATATATATAGATATAATCTCACTGATATTTTCTGGTCCCCTCTAAATTAATTTTGATGTTTTTATGTACTCAATCTGCGAGGAACTCAGAATAAGGTGTTAAAGTCTCCCATTACTATTATACATTTGGATTGCCAATGTTTTTTACTTTATACATTTCAATTCTATATTTGTTTGCTGCAAAAGATTGATGATAAAGTTTTATACATTGTGTAACATGTAGTGCTTATTGCAAGAAAGGAATCTTTGAATGTTAGTATTTTTCACCTTGAATTCAATTTTATGTTTGTCAGATATAGCTTTGTGATTTCTTTAGCCTTTCTGTGTCACTAAATGTGTATATTGGTTTTTATTTGTTTCAATGTGCTTTTTTTTTCTTTTTTGTTAGGTAGATTTCCATTCATACTAAGATGAGGAAAATATTTGGTCTTATTTCTGTGTTACTCTATGTCACTAGTTTTTTGCTTTATCTTTTTATGGCACTGAAATATTTCTTTATACTCTGTTTTTGTTACATTATCTGTGTATCCTAAGGTATACCTCACCCCTAGTAATTTGGAATATATGAATTCTATTTTACGTTTTACATTAGTTGCGTTTGTACACCATAATAGCTTCTGAAGCAACTAGTCTATTGATTCTCCTCCACAAAAATCAAAATAGAAGTCATACATTAGTAAATGATTTTCAAAAACTGGTACACAAGTGGAAAAACAGGGATTCCTGTGTATTTTTACAGAAGTGTAAATGTTCGAAACCTTTTTGGAAGGCAATTTAATAGTTTATCAAATACTCACATCCCATGTCTTAACAATTCCACTTCTAAGAATCTAAAAGAAATGCAGAAAAAAAATGCTCATACAATGGTGATTCCATTATGATTGCTATGGTGATTCCATTTTGAAGAGCCTTGTGTGTTATGGCAAAATATGTGTGTGTGTGTGTGTGTATGCATATCACTTGAGGGTTGATAAATATATGTGCATGTGTATCTTCATAAATATGTATGATATGTATCTTAATAAAACAATGAGGAAAAATGCTACATATTGACATAGATCTATCAGAAATACAAAGTTTAAAAAGCCCAACGCAGTAATTATTGTATAGCTCCATTTATGTTAAAATGTACATAAGCATATATATTTAAGTAAATGAATAGAAAATGTTCTAGAAACATACACTGAAAAGTATTAGCCATTATTATTTCAGGGAAGAAAAGTAGAATAGGGAAGTAAGAAGAGAAGATTATATGTCATTCTGTATTTTGTTTTAAATGTTTATAGTAAGAATGTAGTCATATAAGTATTTTTTAAAAAGTGAAAAAAAATTTTTTTGAGATAGAGTTTTTTACTCTTGCCCAGGCTGGAGTGCAGCGGCACGATCTCAGCTCACTGCAACCTCCGCCTCCAGAGTTCAATTGATTCTCCTGTCTCAGTCTCCTGAGTAGCTGGGATTACAGGTGCCCACGACAACGTCCAGCTAAATTTTTTGTGTTTTTAGTAGAGACGGGGTTTCACCATGCTGACCAGGCTAGTCTGGAACTCCTGACTTCAGATGATTCACCCACCTCGGACTCCCAAACCCATCTAGATGTAGAATCATGTAAAAACAGCTAGAAGAATTCTGAAAATAAAGGATTTTCCCTGATAGATATTAAAATAGTATGCTTAGCAGAAGATCAAACACCGCATGTTCTCACTCATAGGCGGGTGTTGAACGATGAGAGCACATGGACAAAGGGAGGGGAGCACTACACACTGGGGTCAGTTGGGGGGACATAGGGGAGGGACGGTGGGGGTGGGGAGCTGGGGGGGGATAGCAGGGGGAGAAATGCCACATGTAGGTGATGGGGAGGAAGGCAGCAAATCACACTGCCATGTGTGTTCCTATGCAACAATTTTGCATGTTCTTTACATGTACCCCAAAACCTAAAATACAATAAATAAATGGGAAAAAATAAAAAAAATAAAATAAAAAAAATAAAATAGTATGCTTGACAAAAGGATCAAGTAAATGGACTAACAGTTCACAAAAGAACTCAAGGGCCAGGTGCAGTGGCTCAGGCCTGTATTCCAGCACTTTGGGAGACCAAGGAGGGTGGATCAGCTGAGTTCAGGAGTTCGAGACCAGTCTGGCCAACATGATGAACCCCCCCCCCATGAAAAATACCCAAAAAATTAGCCAGGCATGGTGGCAGGCCCCTGTAATTCCAGCTACTTGGGAGGCTGAGGCAGAAGAACTGCTTCAACCCTGGAGGCTAAGGTTGCGGTGAGCAGAGATCAGTGCCACTGCACTCCAGCCTGGGCCAAAAGCACAAAACTCTATCTCAAAATAAAATAAAATAAAATAAAATAAAATAAAATAAAATAAGACCCAAGTATACACATCAATTTAGTAAATGAAAAAGGTAGAATGTAAATTTGGTTTTTTTAATAATAGAAACATTACTGAAAAATGTAAAACCATTTTTGAAAAGAAATCAAGGCTTCTCACTGTATGCTAAATTATAGATTTAGCAAATATTTAATTTTAGTAAGAAAGCCATAAAAATCAATAGAGTATTATTTCTTTAATTATTTTGGTTTGGAATGCTCTCTCTCAACATAAAAATTAAACCAGAAACTAGAACAAAAAATTACAGGGTTAACAACATAAAAATGGAAACATTCTATATAGAAAATAAGCATACCATACATAAAATTTAAAGCAGAAAATAAGTTTGCTAAAAAGCATTTAGAAGATGAATAAAGAATTAATATCCAGTTATATAAAGAGTTCTTACCAATTAATAAGTAAAAGACAAACGTAACCAAAGAAAAAGGGGTAAGTGGCAGGTGTTCACATCAAGCTATTTTCAACTGTCCTGTTTTTGTAATTACAAATTTCAAGATTTTGCAATCTGCAATCATTGATCCCAAAGATCTGATGACACACAAACCACCAGCAGTGTTGTCTGGAATTCAACCTACAGTAGATTTTCCTACTTTTTGCAAGAGGAAATTAAACTGCAGAAGCCTTTTGCTTAACACACATTTATTTTTCCCTGCACAAAGCCTATTTTGACAACAGAATTCTTTCCATGAAAAGATAAAAGAAAAGCCCTCTGGCATTAACTTAAACAAACATTGCCAATTGGTATTTTCGTATTTCTCTGGTTACTCTAGATAGTTTATATCAAAAAGTTGAAGGCAAGTATCTTTTCTTCAATGATGCCTGCCTGCCTTGGCAAGCCTAGATGCTGCTCTGGGATTCTGAGAATTAACACCATTTCATTTTATAATTCCCATTTGGATAGATATTTCGTAGAAAGAGCAAGTCTACATCTATTCAAAATATTCATTTCTTTGTTGTTTTGGCAAAACAGCTAATGAAGCCGCTTTGAATAACTTGAATTTTGTCAAATGTTTTTAGCAAGTTAAGATATTAGTGAAAGCACAGAACTTGAACTCCTGTTTTGAAATGTTTTCTCGGGAAGTAGCTAGGGATTATCACTCAAGCATTCACCATAGCAAGAAATACATTAATCAGTATGAGATAAGCACTGGCAGAAAGAAATTATGATTCAAGGAAACTTTTTTGAGTTCTTACTGCTTGCCAAGCCTTATTCAAAGCAGTGAGGAAACAGCATGCAACAAAATAACTCCCAGCAGTTGAGCTTCACTGTAGTGGACAGAAGCAGACTGCATAGAAATAAGCATATGAGCAAGAAGGATATCCTATGCTGAGCTCTATGGAACTGTACTGATACACAGGAGAAAAAAAAAGTCAGCTCTTTGCCAGTAGCATCATTTCTTTCATTCTTTACAATAAAAGTGTGTGTGTGTGTGTGTGTGTGTGTGTGTTTTGTAAATATTTACAGAGTGTGCCAGGTAAGCCCTTTATATGTATTCTCTCATTTGAACCTCATGGTAATTCTAAATTGACAGGTATAGCTCTGGGTGTAGATTTTTGAATAAATACATTTTAGTAACTTGTTTTATCACCCATTCTTTATTATATTCTTGTGCAGAAAAGAAGCTATGTCTTGTTATCTGTGCTTTCTCTATCCTCTTTCACTTCTAAAACAACCTTTTTTTTTTTTTTTTTTTAAAACAGAGTCTCGCTCTGTTGCCCAGGCTGGAGTGCAGCGCCGTGATCTCAGCTCACTGAAACCTTTGCCTCCTGGCTTTGAGCAATTCTCCTGTCTCAGCCTCCCAAGAAGCTGGGATTACAGGCACCTGCCACCATGCCTGGCTAATTTTTTGTATTTTTAGTAGAGATGGGTTTCACCGTGTTAGCCAGTTTGGTCTGATCTCCTGATCTAGTGATATGCCTACCTCGGCCTCCCAAAGTTCTGGAATTACAGGCGTGACTCACCGTGACTGGCCCTAAAAAAAATCTTTAATTCCCATGTCCTTATCTACATTTAGCAGCCCTCTTCACACTCTTCTTCTGATTTCCAGCTATTAGTAGAGTTACATTTGGGTATATAGACACCCAGTTAACTTTCTATGTATTTACATAATATATGTAAACATTAACATTAAATTTAGTTTTAAATAAGAGTGTAGTAACTCATAACAGACTTTTTACTTTTTAAATAGAACTTGAAGTATGTATATAGGACTATGTTATTCTTTCACAACAATCGCATTGTTTTTATTGAATTAGAGATACTTTATTGAATCCCCTCCATGGGGATGGACACTTAGGTTATTTATAATTCTTTCTTTGTTGTAAACAGTGTTGAAGAAAACCTTTGTATACACATATCGGTACACATGTGAGCATATTTTTCTGAAATACATTCCTAAAAGTAGAATTGTTGTAAATAATGAAAGGCCATTTACATTTTACAGATACTTCCAGGTTGCCTTTCAAAATGTTTCATCAAGTTATAATTCTATCAACATTTCTTCATATCTTTGGCAATACGTGATAATATAAATATTTTTTACTGTCATTTTTAAATTGCATTTCTCTTATTTTTAGTGTAAGTAGGTATGGTCATATAATTTTTTCTTCTGTAAATTGTGTGTTCATGTCCTTTATATTTCTTTTGGGATTTTTTAAATGACTTGTTAGAGTTCATCATGTATTCTGGATCTGGATTCTATATATTGAAAATAGGTTTTTCTCAACTTGTCTTTTTAATAGTAGCAAATATATATAAAATATTTACTCTGAGCCAAGTACTTTCCAAGGTACTTGACATATTAATTCATATATGACTTACACTGGTCCTGTGAAGAAGGTACTATTACCTTCTCTAGTTTACAGGTAAAAATCTGAGTCATGTACAAGTAAAAATCCGAGGCAGGGAGCAATTACAAACTTACCCAAAGCCATATAACCAAGTTGCAGAACCAGAATCTAAACAATAGGCACTCTGGCTGCAAAATCTATACTTTTGAACACTAAGTTTAAAACTCAACATAAAAATAAATCACTTTTTTTTTCCTTTTTATAGCTTCTGGGCTTCATATCTTTTACAAAAAGGTTTTTAACACAGTTAAGTTACATTTTTTTCACAAATGCTTTTTATAATTTTGATTATACTTAACTATTAAAATAATCTAGAATTCATTTTAGCGAATGATGTAAGGTCTGAAGATGACATTATAATTTCCAAATGAACAGATAATTGTTCAAAGCAACTTGAAAATTTGTAGGCTTTTTTTATACCAATTTAAAATTGTCTTTATTATAAATCAAAAGTTTATCTACTTATGGGTCTACTTCTTTTTTAAAAGAATAGATTATACATTTTTTAAAATTTGTTTTGTATTTCAGTAGGTTTTTAGGGAACAGGTGGTGTTTGGTTACATGAATAAGTTTTTTAGTGGTAATTTCTGAGATTTGGGTGCACCTATCATATATAGGTCTACTCCTTTACTCTCTATCTCTGTTTTATTTGCCTATTTCTATGCTACAATTGTACTATTTTTACTACTGTAATTGATAGAATGTTAGATAGCTCCTAAGGGAAGACTCCTTTATTATAATTGTTTCTTTAAAACGTTTTTGGCTATACTTATGCGTATCTTTTTACTTTATTGTTATTTATTTTTATTATACTTTAAGTTCTGTGATACATATGCAGAACATGCAGGTTTGTTACGTAGGTATACATGTGCCATGGTGGTTTGCTGCATCCCTAGCAGTGGTATCTACAGCTCATCTACATTAAATATTTCTCCTAATGTTATCCCTCCCCAATCCTCCCACACCCTGCTATTCCTCCTTTACCCCCCTACTCCCTGACAGGCCCCGGTGTGTGATGTTCCCCTCCCCGTGTCCATGTGTTCTCATGGTTCAACACTCACTTATGAGTGAGAACATGCAGTGTTTGGTTTTCTGTTCTTGTGTCCATTTGCTGAGAATGATGGTTTCCAGGTTCATCCATGTCCCTGCAAAGGACATGAACTCATCCTTTTTTATGGTTGCATAGTATTCCATGGTGTATATGTGCCACATTTTCTTTATCCTGTCTATCATAATTGATGCGCATTTGGATTAGTTCTAAGTCTTTACTATTGTAAACAGTGCTGCAACAAACATACATGTGCATGTGTCTTTATAACAGAATGATTTATAATCCTTTGAGTATATACCCAGTAATGGGATTGCTGGGTCAAATGGTATTTCTAGTTCTAGATCCTTGAGGAATCGCCACACTGTCTTCCACATGGTTGAACTAATTTACACTCCCACCAACAGTGTAAAAGCATTCCTATTTCTCCACATCCTCTCCACGTTGTTTCCTGATTCTTTAATGATCACCATTCTAACTGGCATGAGATGGTATCTCAATGTTGTTTTTATTTGCATTTTTCTAATGACCACTGATGATAAGCTTTTTTTCATATGTTTGTTGGCTCCATAAATGTCTTCTTTTGAGAAGTATCCTTCACCCACTTTTTGATGGCATTATCAAAGGTCTTTGTGTGTCCCATATTCATTTCTCAATTTTAGTTTAAATTTTTTCTTGTAAATTTTTTAAAGTTCTTTGTAGATTCTGGTTATTAGCCCTTTGTCAGGTGGGTAGATTGCAAAAAATTTTTCCCATTCTGTTGGTTGCTTGTTCACTCTAACGGTAGTTTCTTTTACTGGGCTGAAGTTCTTCACTTTAATTAGATCCCATTTGTCTATTTTGGCTTTTGTTGCCATTGCTTTTGGTGTTTTAGTCATGAAGTCCTTGCCTTTGCCTATGTCCTGAGTGGTATTGCCTAGGTTTTCTTCTAGGGTTTTTATGGTGTTAGGTCTTATTTTTGTATAAAGTGTGAGGAAGAGGTCCAGTTTCAGCTTTCTGCATATGGCTAGCCAGTTTTCCCAACACCATTTATTAAAGAAGGAATCCTTTCCCCATTTCTTGTTTTTGTAAGGTTTGTCAAAGATCAGATGGTTGTACATGTATGGCATTACTGCTGAGGCCACTGTTCTGTTTCATTGGTCTATATGTCTGTTTTGGTACCAGTACCATGCTCTTTACATATTTCCTTTTTTCTTTTAATGTAGTCTATGAAATTCCATTATGAAACGTCATCTCATTCTTTATATTTATTTATTTTGAGTCAGAGTCTCACTCTGCAGGCCAAGCTGGAATGCAGTGGCATAGTCTTGGCTCACTGCAACGTCTGTCTCTGGGGCTCAAGCGATTCTTGTGCCTCAGCCTCCTGAGTAGCTGGGACTACAGGCACACCCCAACATGCCCAGCTAATTTTGTGTGTTTTAGTCAAGACCGGATTTCACTATGTTGTTCAGGGTGGTCTCGAACTCCTGAGCTCCGGAAATTCACCCACCTCGGCCTCCCAAATTACTGTGGTTACAGGCGTGAACCACTGTACCTACCCCATCCCATTCTGATTGTTGGAGGAATGCACTGACTACATTAATTTGGAGAGAACTACTGTGTTATGTCTTCCAAATCAGAACATGAATATGTTATATCCCTTCAGTAACATTTTATAAATTGTACCTATATAGAGTTTCACATTTCTTGTTAGTTTTATTGCTTAGCACTTATGATTTTGTTGTTATTGCTTTATTTCTTATCACGGTAAGACCCTCATTTTCTCTATTATAGTTTCAAATTGGCTATTCTGGTATTTGGAAAAGGTATTTTTTTTAGGTTTACCTCTCTTATTAATTATCAAAGATTTTTACTTAATTTTCTTCCATTTCCTAGATACATTATTCTAGGAAAATTAAAGCTGTCTTTTCCTTACAAAACTTTATATACATTATTGCTTTACCTTAGTTTTATTACATTAACCAGAATCTTAAGTATACTGTCGAAGGTTATTGGTGACAACAAATGCCCTTATCACATACCTGACTTTGTAAAAATGGTTCCAAGGTATCAAGTTACTAAAAATAAAATTTCAATGTACAAATTAGAATATTCAAATGTTTAATGTATCAAAGTTAAGCATGTTATTTTCTATAGATTTCTGGAAAATATCCTTTATCAGATAGAGGAAGTTCCATATATGAAACTGTATTAGAAAGACTGAAAGGTTTCTTGGGTGGATCCAAGATGGCCGTTTAGGAACAGCTCAGGATTGCAGCTCCCAGTGAAAGCACAGAGGGGTGAGTGGATGCCGCATTTTTATTGCCCATAGACTAGGAAGTTCCCAGGCGAAGGAGCTCCACGTGTCGCCAGCGCGGCTGTTTCCGCCAGCACAGCTGTGATGGCCGGCACTGCTGCTTTGCCCCACGCAGCTGCTTTGTCAGCACCCCAGTGTAGAGGTTCTCTGTACAAAATACACTGGTCCGGGTGCCCTTTTGGCTGGCGATTGGAGCCACGGGAAGTCACCCATTCATCTGTTTAAAAAGGGGACTGAACAGGGAACCAGGACAGTAGATTCCAGGGCAAAAACAGCACCATGCATCTCAGTGATGCTGTTTAAGCAAGCGCAGTGAGTCGCCGCACGGGGAAACACACAGAACCCGGCGCCATTTCAACAGGCAACTGGAACACCGACTTAAAAAAAAGAAAGACTCCGAGGCAGGGAGCCAGGTGATCAGGCTTGGCTGGTCCCACCCCCACAAAAGAACAGCAATCAGAAACTCTCTGGATTGAGAGTTTCACATCAAGCGCAACTGAACCCGGGATGGTCCAGCTTTGTGGGGGAGGGGCATCTGCCATTACTGAGGCAGTCCAAAACTACAGAGGTAGTCAGCCAATGCTGAGGCAACCCGCCATTGCTGAGGCAGCCCGCTGTTGCCAAGGCAACCTGCCACTACAGAGAGACTCCACCTTAACAGAGGCAAGCCACCATTGCCAAGTCAGTTCTAACTACACCCATATAAAGAAGACTGCAGGGAAGTTAATTCAGCAGCTGGGTGGAGGCCACAGCAGCTCAGCAAAGCCTCTACAGGCAGACAGTGACTAGGCTGCCTCCTTACTGGGCAGGGCAGCTCTGAAGGAAAAAAAAAAGAAGGCACTAGCATAACAGAAACTCATAAATAAAGCCCTAAATCCCTGGGACAGAGCACCTGGGAACAAAAAAGCGGTTTATGAGTTCTGCTGCAGCAGACCTAAACGGTACCTGCCCAGCAGCTCTGAATGAACAATGGAGCTCACAGCTCAGCATCTGGGATCCTGTAAAGAACAGACTGTCTTCTCAAGCAGCTCCCTGACCCCTGTATATCCAAAGAGCCACCTCATAAAGGAGAGATGAGACTGACACTTGGCGGGTATCCATCTGGGACAAAGAAGGAGAAAACTGGTAACAACCATTACTGTTCTGCAGCTGCTGGTGATCCCCGGGCAAGCAGGGCCTGGAGTGGACCTCAGCAGACCTACAGCAGAGGGGCCAGACTGATAGAAGGAAAACTAAGAAACAGAAATAACCTCATCATCAACAAACAGAATGCCCACTCAGAGATCCAATCTGAAAGCCAGCAACTACAAAGGTGACAGGTGGACAAATCCATAAAGATGGGAAGAAACCAGCACAAAAAGGATGAAAACACCCGAAACCAGAACACCTCTCCTCCTACAAGGGATCACAACTCCTCACCAGCAAGGGAACAAGGTTGGATGGAGAACTAGTGTGATGAAATCACAGAATCAGACTTCAGAAGGTGGGTAGTAAGAAACTTCTGTGAAC
>NW_016107340.1:3407205-3434795 GCF_001604975.1 Cebus imitator | reverse complement strand
AGGGAAAATGTGGCACATATACACCATGGAATATTATGCAGCCATCAAAAACGATGAGTTTGTGTCCTTTGTAGGGACATCGATGAACCTGGAAACCATCATTCTCAGCAAACTGACAGAAGATCAGAAGATCAAACACCACATGTTCTCACTCATAGGTGGGTGTTGAACAATGAGAACACATGGACACAGGGAGGGGAGTACTACACACTGGAGTCATTTGGGGGGAATAGGGGAGGGACGCTGAGGGGTGGGGAGTTGGGGAGAGATGCCAGAAGTAGGTGATGGGGAAGAAGGCAGCTAATGACACTGCCACGTGTGTACCTATGCAACAATCTTGCATGTTCTTCACATGTACCCCAAAACCTAAAATGCAATAAAATAAATGGAAAAAAATAAAATAATGTTTAAAAAAGTAAAGACTGATTGAAAGATATTAAAGTATTTATTTTGTTAAATGCATCAAATTTAGTTACCTTATATTTTTCTGTATGCTAATACATTAAAATACCATATGTTCTAATATTGATTTGCATTCTTAGAATAAATCTTTACTATGATCCAATTATTATTCTAATACCTCATTTTTTGTTCAAAATTGTTTGAATTTATGATTAATTGAGGTTGTAGCACTGGTTCACATTTTCATGTAGTATGTTAAAGTATTATTGGACTTCAGTTACACAGAGGAGAGTGTACATACTCCTCAGTTTATGGGCAGGCATTATCAAAGGTCTTGGTGTATCCCATATTCATTTCTTAATTTTAGTCTAATATATGTTTTTCTGTTCTTCTCGCTCATAATCAGGAAATATATTTGTATTTGTGTATCTGTGATTACTTATAATAAACTGATTGTTTTTAAACTTAAATGTCAGTTTTCTCTAAGTCTGTTTTATCTCTTAAGAATTTCATTATAAATGATTATTTGGGTAACATTTTTGTACAATTTACTGTGTTTTGAAGATCTATCTGTCCAATCTAGTTATTTCTTCTAGTGTTTTATTATGGCATTACTGTTACCAAGCCAGTGATGCTTGCTGCCCAAATGAACTAAAAGCCAATATTATCACACCAGGTTCTTGAGAAAAGAGAAGCTTTTTACTGGAAGTCGACCAAGAAGACAGGAGTCTAGTTCAAACTTGTTTTCCCCTGCTGACTCTAAGGCAGTAATTGTATTGGAAAAGATTTAGATGGTGTAGTCTGAGAATTAGTACGTAATTTGTGGAAGGAAAGGGGAGGTCTGGAAGTCCCTTCTGGGTGCAGTTAGTTTTTCATGCCTCTTCATGGGTCTCATGTGCAAATTCAGGGTGAGCTCATATAAAACATGTGATGTCTGCAAGCTAATTCTGCATAAATTCCAGTTGGCCATATTGGTTCTGAGTGTAGCCAGTTTTGTTATCTTACAAGCAGATAATGTTTCAACATTTCAACAAGTTGTTTTCTTATCTACAATCTGCAAACTTAAAGATTTCTATTAGTTACTATTTTCATTACTCTTTGGGGCACGGTTTCATTATATTTTTGAAATTGTCATATTTTACTTATTTTATTCTGATAGTGATGAAAATCTATTTGCCTCCATCTATTTTTATCATAATTAGTGTTTCAGGGAACATGCTTAGGCACCTGATCCAGTGTTCCTGGAATATGTACCTAAGAGTTGATTTCCTGGCTATTACTTATATACTGCTGTGTAACAAATTATCTAAAACTTTGTAGCCTAAATCTTCAAACTTTTTCTTTAATCTCAGGGATTCTGTGGGCCTGAAATCTGGTAGCAGATAAGCTAAGTGATTTTGGTGCAAAATCTCTATAATATTCCAATCCAGCTATTATCTGGGGCCACAGTTATCTTAAGGGTAGGCTGAGAAGAATCCATTTCCAAACGGACCGACATGGCTATTGTTTAGAGGCTTCAATTCTTCACTGCATGGGCCTCTCTGTAGAGCTGCGCACCATGACAGCTGGATTCCCCAGAAAAATAGTGATCTGAGAGAGAGAGAAACAAAAACAGAGAGGGGGAGATAGGGTTAGAAGATAGAAAGGAGAGGACAGGGAGACCTTTTTGATTAGATACGTAGGTAGGTAGATAGACAGATAGATGAGAGAGAGGTGGGGGAAAGAATAGAGAGGAAAGGATTAACAAAAATAAATAAATCCTTTCATTGATGGTTAGATTTAATGCATTCTCCTTTGTTCACTCCCAGATCTCTTTACCCTAAAACCATGGCAACCATTCTGTTTAATGAGTTTTTTTTTTTTGTTTTATATATATATATATATATATATATATATATATATATATATATCCCTATGAATGTGGGATGTGAGTTCACCACATCTTGTCAATCTAATGTCCTCAAGTTACTCTTCTTTTCCACAAATATCAATACAATGAAAATCCTCATATAATCCCTGTGGGGTGTCTCTCTCTCTCTCTCTCTCTCTCTCTCTCTCTCTCTCTCTCTCTCACACTCTCCTCTTCTATCCATAAAAGTGTTGTGCCGATGGGGTGGGGGATATATATACACCCAGAAACAGAGTTGCTAGATCATGGGTAGATGTAAGCTCAGTCTTTACACTTAGTGCCAAATGCCAAACTGCTCTCCAGAAGGGCCACCCCAACCTACGTTACCATCAGCAGTGCTTGAGGTTACCAGTTTCTCCTCATTCTTGTTAAAACGTATCATTACCTAGATTTTTGTCAGTCTAACAGCTGCATAATAATGTCTCATTTTAAATGAATTTGCATCCTGTGATTCTGAATGATGCTGAATATCTTTTTACACACTTATTAGCTTTTAGGAGAGTATAAGCTTCTTTTTTTAGGATAGTAAATGGCAAGATTGATCAAGGTGAAAGAGTATATTAAAATAAACAATATCTGGCTGTAAAATAGATATAATTACAGGGAGATAAAGTTGCCCAGAAAATTCTAAAAGTTTCCAGAGAGACAAATTATTAACAAACAAAAGAAAGAAAGCAAATCAGAATTCCAGATTTCTTGTTACCAATACCAGATGCTAGAAGGGAATGTAACAATATATTCAATGCTTTGATGGACTATTACTTTGAATCTAGAATTCCATCCTCAGCCTAATTATCCTAAAATTGTGAAGGTAAAATAAGATATTTTTAGATATGGGAAACCTGAAAATGTTTACGTTCTTATATCTTCTTGGAAAGAATCAATTATGAGTAAGTAGATTATAGCTCTCTATAGGTATGTATCTTTCCTTGGGGATGGAGGAAAGGAAGGAAGAAGGGAGGAAGGGAGGGAGGGAGGGAGGAACAGATGGAAGGAAGGAGTTTGTATGACTTTAGAGCCTATGTAGCAATGTCTTTCACCATGGTTGATTTTATTCCAAACAACTCCAAGTTTGATCTCTTGGTGACAGAGCTATAACATGCTTAAAAGGCTTTTCTGGGCCAGGAGTGGTAACTCACACTTATAATCCCAGCACTTTGGGAGACTGAGACAGGAAGATCACTTGAATCCAGGAGTTCAAGACTGGCCTGGGCAACAGGGTGAAACCCCGTCTCTACAAAAAAATTCAAAAATCAGCCAGGCATGGTGGTGCATTCTTGTAGTCCCAGCTACTCGGGAGGCTGAGGTGGGAGAATCACTTGATCCCAGGAGACAGAGGTTGCAGTGAGCCAAGATCACATCACTGCACTCCAGCCTGGGCAACAGAGCAGAACCCTGTCTCAAAAAAATGAAAGAAATGAAAGAATTTTTCTACTCTTCTACCTCTTCCAGAATTTGGCATCTGCCCACTTGTTCTCACATCTTTGTGCTGCAGAACTAGTACTACAAATAGGCCTGCTCTGGGCTGACATCTCACCTAGGATGTTTTGTGCAACAGGATGTTAATCAATGATCCTTGGTTTAAAAAAAAAAAGTGTTTTGGGCTTGGCAAAGCCAGAGGGACTTCTTTCTCATAGGCTTTCTAAGTCATTGCAATGTTTAACCAAATGGATTTGGCCATGGTGCCCTTTAGGGATGGGAAGATTCTTGAAGAATTAGTGCTTTGAAAATCACTTTGGAAAACTCTGTTGCCTTGTTTTAGACTCTTATGATCTATAATGTTCAATATTAAAATATAAAACATCATGCTTTGTTTCCTACTCAATGCCTAGTAAACAAGAGATACACAACATATTTTAATAAAAGAATAAATGAATGAGTATCAATTATTGTAAAAATGTTCCATTATAGAAGGTAGATATGTAATCTATGGTAAGCCATTACTTCTATTTATTGTAGAGTGTGATTTTACCTAGAAACTAACAGCTTCAAAAGAAAAAACCAAAAATATTAGCTTATTTTTAATTAAATACTGCCTATGAAATAAAATTTACTAAAAGCCCTTACCTTTGTAACTTTAGTAAAAATCCACAACTGTGTTTGCAGCCTTCTGTAGGAGAATCCAGTGGTAATTGTCCTCAATGAGCTTTGGGCTTATCATCAGTCTGGATCTTTGGACCTTATCTGCAAAGAAATTCATATCAGTCTACATCTGTGTTGTGCTTCCTGATATGAGTCTCAAATGCATTTACATGTCTTGGTTTGACTTGACTCAACATTTAGATTTTATGTTCTTAAGACACAGTGTCCATGTCTTTTATTTCTTCTATGTCTTGAGGTACAGTCTTTCTCTTAAGTTTGATGTGATCTTTAAAAATGCTCAGATTTATATTGTTTAATGGATCCAAATAAATATTGTCATTGTCTGTAAAATGGAAAAATACAGTCAATAGGTTATAATTAAATGGAAGTGAGATTTGGAGGATGATTACTCAGACTTGCAATGTCCAGCTGAATAAATAAAATTCCCTGGTCATGTGACCATCAGAACATCTATTTTGTTTTATAAGAAATAATAATAAAATGGAATTAACCAGGCAAATTTATGAATTTGCTCTCTCCAGTTTCTCTTCCAATGCCCCTTTATCCAAAATACTGGAAACCTTTGCTTCCTTTATCAGCAGGGGGCAGACAATAAGGTGTGGCATCCTATGGACCTGACTTCAAGTATTCTATTCTAGGAGCTTGAGAAAAAGATTTCTTTTCTCCCTTTATTTGTGAAAATGTACACAATGCTACCCACCCTCCTCAGGCTGACAATAAACAAAGATTATACAAGATAAATTGTTTGAGGTGCATAGCACAGCATGAGTATCCCACAATTATTACTTCTTCCAGTTTCCCATATATCCATCTCAATAGCACCTATTCCAACATAATTTTTTAACAAAATGTCTACTACCTATTTTTAATGCTAACTTTCTTTCCCCTAAAGAAAGCTTTGAATGCATTCATCTTTCTTTTTCCAGTTTTTTCTATTATTTGAAGTATATTCAGACAGAAAACTTCTTACATAACATACCTTTGTGTTGTGTATCAGAAGATTTCAACACGAGTTACTTCAATATTTTATTCTATTTTATTTGCAGTTCTAACAATCTCAGCATTCATAAGGAACCTGGCAACCTAACAATGAAGTTAAAAGTTGGAAATTTGCTATTTTCAAATATTCTTTTCTTCAATCTACTTTTTAAAAAATTATTTTTCTTTATTTTCTTTCTTTATTGAAACAATGGAATGCTCACCAAAGTGAATTTCATCATAGTAAATTAGACTTAGATAAGTGGAAAAGAGTGCAATTAAGAAAGCTTTCTATTTGCTTCCATTTAAATTAAAGATTGTGAAGTTGATGTGAGCTCTAACACAAGGTTCCGCTGTGGTGTTTTGAATTACCTAACAAATAAAAAATTCATGGGGCAAAGATTTTCAGCTACACTGTTGGACCTTAGCTACTTTCTTCTCTCTCTTCTAGTAAAAATTCCTAACACAGTTGACCTTGTGAATCTGTAAGTACTTGTGAAGAAAGATTGAGGTAGGCAGGAGGAGTAAGTAGAAGAAATGGAAAGAGAGATTAGAAAGGATACGCGAAAGATTTTCTGTTCAGAACCACATGCATTACTAAAAATGCATTACCCTTTGTATTTGTGAAAGATAAAGTTCTTTATACTTTCCACACTCAAGTTTAGATGGGACATCTAAATGTAGGCATTTTCCTTTAGAAAGCCATAAATCATTTTTAAAGCATGAATTAATAAGGGATTTTGTAACAGTATTACTCTGTTACTGTCCAGTTTTCAAAATGGAAATCTGTAGAATACCAATTTCTTTTCAGTTGGGAAGTAAATGACCACATGAAGTCCCTTTTAAAATGTTTCTCCATTGTAAGCATTTTAAATAATTTCTCAAAGGAAAGTACTATATTCTGAGTGAATAGCATGACATTTTGAACTACATCTAACATAAGATTTTGCTTCAACAGGCCTGTCAGTGCTCTTTAGTTCCACTGTAATGAAATGAAAATCATGGGAGCTTAGAAGAAATACCTTCCTCACCCTGATACTCTTTATTAACTGTGGAATTGTACTATTTTCTTCACCATGGCAACAAACACACTCAATAGATTTAGCTCTCACCTTTCCTGCACAAGGTGATGGCGAAAAATGGAAACAAAGAAAAGTGAAGCAAATAAAGATTTCAGAAAGCAAGGAGTTAAGGAAATTATGAACCCAGGGCAGTGTGAGCTCAATGATCAGCATTAAGGGCCTTACTTCAAACAAATTTTACTAGACTAGGTAACGTGACCCAGAGAAGATATTCAGTTTATACTTGATTAAATCTTAGAGTAGGCGACTTATAATGTCAGCCAGTCAATTGAAAGGTGAACGTAAATGATCTCATTTTACAGGAAGGTTAATGTCAGTAAAAGGCATAAATTGACAGTAATCTTGAAATAAGGCTCTGATTTACTCATATACACCATCATTAAAAAGCAAAGAACTTGTCATCAGCACATACAATTCTTTGAATGATTTTGAAAGAATCAAGGCTGATTTATACTATGAAACATTTTAGCCATATTTTCTTTTTTCCAGAAAATGGAGCTTAGCCTAAAATGTAATATATTCTATACTCTGTTGAATTTACATTGTTCAAAATATTCAAGGCCATTCATCTTCCCCTGACATTCTGAGGTTTGCCATGGGTTGTATTTCTCTAGGACATGCTGGTACAGGCAAAACCACCATAAACAGGGCCAAGTGGTTATTTCCTGTTCTGCAAAAAGGAAAAAAAAAATCACATGAGAAGCACTGCAAGAATTTATAAAAGAAATAGCAGCTAAACAGAAATCTAATCATTGCATTAGAGCCAGGAAGCCAAGAAAAAAAAAGTTTGAATCATGGGATTTGACCTATGTGGGACTTCCAAGATTTAAAAAGAAAAAAAAACATTAAAAAATTAATTTGGTCATATACCTTAAATAAAATAAGGCGACAAACTCTACATTTTTTTCTTTACACCTAGTTTTTAAGTATCATGTAACTTTTAGTATCATGTTTTATTAAACGCAAACTTTGCACTCATGTTCTGTTCAAAGTAGTATATTAGAAGTAGAAAAATAATTTGACAGTACTTCTAGGAAAGATGATGGAGAGAATGCCTATTTTAAAATCGCTGCCCTCCTTGAAGCTCAGTAAAATTAAGAAAAATAACCCCAAAAAGCAAAAATATTCAAACAAATCTTAATGCCAGAAAATGGTACCAATATCACACCGTCAATGTCAACATCTGATTATCAGTTACAAACATAATTTGGTACAAACTGAATATGCACATTGAATGTCAGTACACAGGTCCCATAAATGAGAGTCCCAGTGCGGCGTCTGGGGAGTTAGTGAAGAAAAGGAATACTCAAGGCTACTGCTTGCTGAGTTCTTACTACATGTCAGGAACTCATCAAGAGTTTTACCTGCATCATTTCAATGACTCTGCTCCATAAGTTGGTGCTATTATAAACTTTGTTTTGCAGATGGAGAAACTAAATTTTTGCCCAAAGTCACAAAGCTACATAGTAAGCGACTGGGGGAGCTAGAATTTTAACATAGGTTTCTTTCAGCTTTAAACTTATCCCTGAGTGATTAAGCTATAAAGTCTTCTAACAGAAAGTTTTGGAGTGCCCTACTTGTCACCCTTCACTTTGAAGGAGAAGGTTGGAAGTTTTGTACACAATGAAAGAAAGAGTACTCCAGCCCCAGCCTCTAATGTTACAGGGAGAGATTCAACAACTTGGGGAAGGGTAGAAGCAAAGCTGAGGAGAAAAAGGCAGCTCAAGGGCAATGCTTTTGTTTGTTTCATCAATATCTTTGTTTAGCCAGGAGGGACTAGGCCCAGAAGCAAGTCCAGGCTGGAGAGAGATGCAGAATAATATGCCAGAGCCCACCTTTTAAGTCACAGACCAAAGTGATCTGTGCTGAGAAAATATGAACTGAGCAGCCAAATATCAGACTACCAATTGATGAGACATCAAAAAAATGTGGTCACTTGTAAAGGTGGCTGGCCTGCCCAGAAAGCAAAAAGAAGAGCCAAATTTGAGGGTAGCGCCACGGGTTACATTGTATTCTCTGATCGGCTGCAACTGGTCTTGGCAGCAAAGTTAAGACAGATGGAAAGTACAGAAAGAACTCACTGGATTTTGGCTGGTAATTAATTTTGATCCAGGTTGAATGGTAATAGGAATCTTAGGATCTCTTATAGTAGGTCCTATGAAGCTCAAGCTGGCACCTTATTTAAGAGAAGCACATGAGTAATTTCTGCCCAGTCATGGTGCCAATAATTCACATTACTGCCAAGCTCGTATCACTGATGCAGGCCTCTATTTTTCCAGTTGTAATTACAAGTTACCTTTAAGCTCCAAGGCCCTTTCCAATTCAAACATTCTATAACTCCATTGGGATTACTAAGGAGTTTATCAGAACCCATGAGCCAACTAGAATCGTATCCCCTTCCAGAAAGCCTAAAGATTTGGAGAGTCAGGCCCGTGCTGGAGAAGACATGACAGAGCAGCTTTAAGTTAGAGATGTGGCTTATAATTTTACAATGCCAATTCTGAGGTCTAAGAGATAGTTTTAATTTGAAATGAGTGTTGGATGTGCTCAGTGGCTTAACTGTAGCTTGCTGTTAACTTACAGTAAGTAGATAACATAAAGATAAATTTTAAGTGTTTCTACTTATAGAAGTTATGCAGGTTCACTGTATATGTTTAAATCAATATATTGAATAAAAAATAAATTGTTCAGCAATTCATTCCCTGATAACCATATTAATGGTTTGGCTTGTTTCTGTGCAGGTTTAATACTTCCTGATCTCTCCCACTAAGCAGTGAAACTCTTCATTATAAGGATTGTTTTCTTTATCTTAAAATCCCTGAGCTTGGATAAGTAAGTGTCTAATAAATATAGACTTTATTTTGGTAGCAAAAGTAAATATTGTCTTCTGAAAAGTTTTATCATTTTTCCAACAATTTCTTTTTATATTTATATAGCCGATTTTCACCCAAAACCCCTTTAAATAAATATAAGAAGTGATATTTTACCATATGGCTCAGACTTCATTATACACTACATTTTGATTAGAATTATGCTAATTAAATGCTTATATCAGAGGTAGCAAAGAATCTACCAAAGTGATTAGGCCACTTGTGTGCATAATTATTATATCAATTATTTACATGAACAAAAGATTTTTTAAACTGGAGTCAACTATGCTTTTTTCAACAGTTTTAAACATTACCTTTATGATGTTATCCACCCTTTGCAATGACTTTCATCATCCATCCAACTTCTAGCCCCACAGCAGGTCCATCGTAACACATACTGTGAATGAATGGGATCTGAATTTATTAACATGAATGTCATAGGGGAAGGTGCAAGTATTGAATGTTTTCAATATCTTAGGAGGAGGCTAGTTGAGATGGGATGTATCATAATTTTTTCATTAAATTTAATGAGAACATTTTTAATATATTGGCTTTTCATTTAGTGGTGGGTTTTGTGGGAATGAATTAAGATGGATTAGTGAATTCTCAAATTAATGAATTATATCAGGAGAACACAGGCCTGAGCTAAGATTTAGCCATGTTGATACTGAGGAGTTGCCTATGCCCTAGCACTACATACATGTGTTGATTCTCCACATTAAAAAGTCTACCAGTAGGAAGTTTTATGTGGGACTGTTCACTTTGCAGGAATAAAGTACAATGGAAAGAGAAGAGCACATGATGAAGGGCCCCAGCTCAGGCCTATGAACTACATCAGAGCTCTTCACTGAGAGGAACAGAAGTAGAAGCTGAACAACTTTTTTCATGGGGACTTTGAGGCGTGTGCTTCTGAGGTATGACATAGAGTAGGGTGATGCCTGTTTCTCCCCACCCTCTTTGTTTGGTGCCCAGTACCACTCCTGTATTGTAGGAATTCCAGGGCATTGGTGGAGATATTTAGACAGCAGCATCCGTGTCTGGGCAGGAAGCTTCTGTGGTGGGCTGAATAATGGACCCCCAAAGAGTTCCACATCCTAATTCCCAAAACCTGGGAATATATTGCCTTACATGGTACAGGGACTTGGCAGGTATGATTTATTAATAGCTCAGAATCTTGAGGTGGGAAGATTACCCTAGATTTTCCAAGAGGGTCCAGTTTAATTACAAGATTCCTTATGAGAAGGAGGATGAAGTATTAGAGTCAGAAAAAAGATGTGGCCATAGGGAAATGGAAGCAGAGCTTGGAGTGATGCACTTTAAAAATGGAAGATGGGTCCAGGAGCTGAGAAATGCAGGCAACCTCTAGAAGCTGTAAAAGGCAAGGAAACAGATTCACCCGTTATTCCCCAGAAGGAACACAGCTCTGCCAACATATTGATTTTAGCCCCATAAGGCCCGTTTTACACTTCTGACCTCTAAAATATAAGATAATGAATTTCTGTTATTTTAAATCATAAACTTTGTGGTAAATTTTTTATGATAGCATTAGGAAACTGATATTACTTGTAACAATGGACACACATCAGTGGTGGTCAGCAGAGACAGAAGTACTCAGTGGAGACCTGGTGGGAAGGTGGCAGTGCCCTGCAGGAGAGCTCATATGGGACATACTCCAGGGACTACTGAAAAGTCTTGACAGAGGGAATTTTGTAGGGGCCTGATATCTTCTGTTGCAATTGGAGTTAGCCATCAAGACTGGAATATTATTAATATTCCGGCTTTATTTGTAACCACAGACCAATGAAGCCTGGGGATATTCCAGTAACAGAATACCTCAAGCAGGCTTGACTTGCAAATAAACTTTCTCAAGTCTTTCACCAGCTTTAGTTTGAAAAGCTTACTTGTCATTGATGGAAACAGGGTATCATCATTGAAGCCTCCTACTCCTTTCTCTATATCCTATAATGTACCTGCTATCTAGAGTTATTCACTTGTCCTATAGGTAAAACAAGGCCTGAAAAGCTCAAGCACAGACAAAACCAACACCTCACTTGAAGACAGCAAGCTGGTTTTCTAATGCTATTGCTTGTTTGAGGAGGTGTTGAATAATCAAAGAGATACCAGTAGAGGGTCTGAAATCATGGGGCACTCATTCTATATGAGAACTGCATATTTGGCAATCTGACTCAGTTACATGGATTTAGGGAGTCATGGGGGCAGGAGGAGTAGCATGGCCCTGTGTTTTCATTGATATATTATAACTCTTCCTTCCAATGGTAACATCAATAGGGAAAGGTTAGACAACGATAGCATCTTCCCATGAGAACTACCTATTACTCAGTGATCTCTATAATACCTTATTACTATAAACAGGCATGCCATAATTTGCAAGAGATAAAATTATACTCATGAGTGCAACAGCTCTTTTAAATTCCATTGCAAACCCCTCACTACGCCATAATAGTTATTTATAATTTAATGAGCATTACCACTGTGAAGAGAAAATAACTTGAATTACTAGTTGCACTTTATTTCTTGTCAATTCCCAAGCCAGATTAACCCATACAGTTGCAGTCACTTGATATTAATGGTATTTATAAACCAAAAAGGAAAAAATATGAAAGAGATTTAGAAAAAAATTTCATGATAGTCACTCAAACTATTTTATATTCAAGTACAATAAAATTGCCAGCCCATTTTAATAACACCCCAAAACAATCAAATATTGTTTTACTGTGCTATAAATTGTTCCCATTTACTCTAGGAGTTCCTAAAATAAAAATTTCCAGATTAAAATGAATTCTATGTTTTTAAAAGGCTAAATTTTAAGCTCAAATTTTTGTATAAAGGTTGCATGGCCTGGCCTCAATATGCGAACCTATAATGTCAAATGAGGGCCAATTAAGTAAACTGGTGATTCTGAGTGAATCTTCGTCATGTTCTTACTGTTCTTTTGACACCACAAATACCTGCTACATCAGAGCTGCATTAGAGGTGATACGAGTAAGTAGCTATAAGTATATTTATACCCTTGTAACTACTGGTAAGGTCATGGAGATATAAAGGCTGAGCTGGGAGCAGTAATTAATTTCATGTAGACAATATCCCCAGACATATCTGTAAAGTAGGTACAGGTTTCTCTCCCTTTTCTCCCTGAGTGAAACCCCTATCAGGGTTTTGGCATCTTTCCCTTTATCTCACAGATAGTAATACCGCTCTTTGCTCCCTGACCCTCCTGGAGCCCCAGCTGGCTTTTCTTATAAGTCCACTCTATGTAGTTACCACCAAGAGATCCATGAGCCACATCAGTCCAATACCACATTGGCTAGCACATGCTAGGCTTATTATGTGCCTGTTGAATGAATGAATGAATAAATGATTGAACAAATAGATGGATGCATGAAGAAATAAAATAATAAATAGGCTATCTTCCCAAACATTGTTTCATAATTGGGATCCTTTTCTTTTCTGACTTTCCTCTCTTGCATCAATATTCAACATTCTACTCCACATACACCCCAAATTATTCCATAGCTAAAAATATGTGTATTACAGGTATAAATATATACTTATACCATATATTAGTTGCTTAAAAGTCTGTAAGAATGCTGCTACCTCCTTTCATGGGAGACAGGAAGGTCTTGCAGTATGATGGAACATAACCTTGGTCATCAGACAGCCCTGAGTTTGAATTTCCATTATGTCCCTAATCTGTAATGTGAGCAACTTATTTAACATCTCAGTGTCTCAACTTCCTCATCTGTAAAATAAGACTATTAATATATACCTTCCTGAAAGTATTTTCAAACCTTATTTATAGATCGATCCTAAATCTAGCAGCTAATCCTCCTGTCAAAGGAGCAGGTTTATAAGTTCCTCCCAAAGTCAAAGAGGAACTAAAATGCAGAACATAGATATTTCTAGAGCAATGACTTACTGAGAGCAGGCATTTAGCAGAGAATATTGAAGGAAGCTTCATCTCATTATTACAATTGCTAAACAACTGACGGCAGAGTCTGAGAATCTTGTTCTGTTAGTAACAAAAGTTTTGATCTAATGAAAAAATTCATGGGCAGAACAAAAATGGAACACCAAAAGTTCCGTAGAGCCTGAACAACACAATTAGTAAAATTCTGACAGAAGTAGAAGGTAGTTTCTGAATCCTATTTGGTAAAGATTTTTTTATCAATTTCTAATAACATATAACAAATATTAAAGTACTAGTTAGCCCTTTTATTTCCTGAATTGCTACTCCATAAGAAATTATGAGAATTCCTCTGGATTAGTTATTTCAAACAAGTTTTGGTTTTGGCCCAAATCTGTAAAAATAACATATCTCTTCTAAAAGTCTCTTACTTGACTGTAGCTCTACTAGCTCCAGACATTAGCCATTCCCATGGCACAAAGAAGACTTTTTATGTCTTTACACAGAGAATTTCTCTTTTGTCAAAATTACTTTCTGACCTAAAAGTCAGGGAAGTGACTGTTTTCATTAACTCTGTATTCATCGGATTCTAGAAACCTAATTCCAACCTTATCCTTCCAACTTTGTGAATCAATACTCAAGTTACTGAGAACATGGAAAGGAACCTCCAGTTTTCCACAGTTTCACTTACTTGCATAGTCAGTCAAATTATAATAGTGATTCTCCACAAAAAATGATTTTGCCCCCAAGGGGATTTGACAATATTTGGAGGCATTATTTGACATAACTGGGGAGTTGTTAGTGGCATATAGTGGGTAGAGGCCAGGGATGGTGCTAAGCAGCCCACAATGCACACAGTAACTCCTCATAACAAAGCATTATCTGATCCTAAATGTCAGTGGTGCCAATATGGGAAACCCTATGTTCCACTGACACATGGTAATCCATGTGAGGCAGACACATCATAACACGGTGCTTAAGAGTGTGACTTACTCCTACTATTCCCCTAACAGGAATGTCACATGTATCATATTATAGGAATCCTCAAAAACTAGACAGTTCTCAAGTTTCTTCAGTTAGAAACTTCCATAAAATGAATATTATTCTGGGGCAACACAATTTTGAAATAAGCTTTAAAACATTTTCAAACAAATATTATATTGGAATGTTTTTATAATTTTCTGAAAGCTGGATCTCAAGATCTAGTATGCAATCCTACCTTGCCAAGAGATTGCTGTGTAACCTTAAGAAAATCCCTTAACATCCATGAGTTTCAAGGTCTGCAATTACATACCTGCCTACCTCATGGAGGTTTCAAGGAAAAAGAGTTAAATCATGTCTGTAAATCACTTATGGAAGTGTAAAATAATGGTAAGGTATTATCATAACTTTTATGAATAGCTCCTTTAGAACTGTGAAGCAACTGATTTTATGACTTTTTGTTTGTTTGATGAACAGTTATGTCAGATTTTCAGATAATTTAAAAGCTCTGGCCAAGTGCAATGACTCAGGCCTGTAATCCCAGTACTTACCCAATTGTGGCAAGGTGATTAGAGAATAAAATCTACTGGCCTTCCCGATGAGTATGTGTACTACTGATTAGCCAGAAAATAAGATTAATTTTGTTGTTATAACCATCAGTGGCTATCCTCTGGGGTGAGTCAAATCATTGTCAGTTAAGAGAGCAACACAAGAGCACAATATAAATTATGAACACATTAAGATGACATAGATGATAGATATAGATGACAGATAGATGATAGATCAATAGACAGAAAATAAAGAGAAAATGATCAAGAGAAATAATTTTTTTTGTATTTCTCCTAACCAATTAAATGAGCATGTGTGTGTGTGTGTGTGTGCGTGTGCACACGCACATCTGTGAATGGAAAAAATTTAGTGCACTGCAAAATATTTAAAAATACTTTGTTAGAATATGTGGGAGACAGAAAAAGAAAGCACTGAACCTAAGGAACCAAAAATTTGGAAATGTAATCTTCTTAATATGAAACAACAAAAAAAACAGAGAACCAAAATATATTTTGTATATGCAAAAGTCAGACATTCACTGAGTAATGTCTCAAAAAAGAAATGAATGATGAAAACAACAAAAGCAATTGCAACAAAAGCCAAAATTTGACTTATGGGATCTAATTAAAGAGCTTCTGCACAGCAAAAGCAACTAGCATCAGAGTGAACAGACAGACCTCAGAATGGGAGAAAATTATTGCAATCTACCCATCTAACAAAGGTCTAATATCCAGAACCTGCAAGGAACTTAAATTTACAGGAAAAAAACAAATGAACCCATCAGAACGTGGGCAAACGATATGAACAGATACTTCTCAAACTAAGACATTTATGCGGCCAAGAAACATAAGAATAAGCTCATCATCACTGATAATTAGAGAAATGCAAATCAAAACCACACTGAGATACCATCTCATCCCAGTCAGAATGGCAAGTATTTAAAAAGTCAAGAAACAATAGATTCTGGTGAGGCTGTGGAGAAATAGGAATGCTTTTACACTGTTGGTAGGAATGTCAATTAGTTCAACCACTGTGGAAGACAGTGTGGCGATTCCTCAAGGATCTAGAACCAGAAAGGCCATTTGACCCAAAAATTCCAGTACTGTTAAGAAAGTCCCTTAAGAGTGTATCCCTTTGGTATATACCCAAAGAAATATAAATTACTGTACTTTAAAGACATAGGCACACATAGGTTTATTGCAGCACTATTCACAATAGCAAAGATTTGGAACCAACCCAAATGCCTATCAATGATAGAGGAGATAAAGAAAATATAGTACATATGTATCATGGAATACCATGCAGCCATAACAAATAATGAGATCATGTCCTTTGCAGGGACATGGATGAAGCTGGAAGCCAATCATCCTCAGCAAACTAACACAGAAACAGAAAACCAAGCACCACATACTCTCACTCATAAGTGGGAGTTGAACAATGAGAACATCTGGACACAGGGAGGTGAACAACACATAACGGAGCCTGTTGGGGGGTGGGGGACAAGGGGAAGGAGAGCATTAGGACAATTACCTAACACACGTGGGGCTTAAAACCTAGATGATGAGTTGATAGGTGTAGCAAACCACCATGGCATATGCATACCTATGTAAAAAACTTGCACACTCTGCACATGTATTCTGGAACCTAACTTTAAAAAAAAATGAACAAACATTGCATTAAAATTTCTTATGAAGCTTAGTTTGGCTGGATATGAAATTTGGGCTTGGAATTACTTTTCTTTAAGAATGCTGAACATTGCCCCCAATCTCTTCTGGCTTATAGGGTTTCTGCTGAGAGCTCCACTGTTAGTCTTATGGATTTCCCTTTGTAGGTTAACTGACTGTTCTCTATAGCTCCCTTTAACATTTTTTCCTTCATTTTGACCTTGGAGAGTCGGACAATTATGCATCTTGGAGATGAACTTCTTGTGTTGTATCTTACTGAGATTTTCTGCATTTCCTGAATTTGAATGTTGGTCTCTGGAGCTTTATTGGGAAAGTTCTCATGAGTAATATACATTTTCGATGTTCTTACACTATCCCCATCTCTATCAGGGACACCAGTGAGTTGTAGATTTGATCTCTTTACATAATCCCATATTTCTCATAAGTTTTATTCATTCATTTTTCTCTATTCTTGACTGTCTTATTTCAGGAAGCCAGTGTTCAAGCTCTGAGATTATTTCCTCAACTTTGTCTACTCTGCTATTAATTCTTATGATTCCATTATTAAACTCTTGTATTGTGTTTTTCAGCTCTGTCAGGTCAGTTACCTTTTTTTCTATACTGGTTATTTGGTCTGTCATCTCCTGTATGATTTTATTGTGATTCTTGGCTTCCTTGTATTGGATTTCAACATAATCCTGCATCTCAATGATCTTCATTCCTACCCATACTCTGAATTCCGTTGCTATCATTTCAACCATATCAGCCTAGTGCAGATCCCATGCTGTCGAAGTGGTATGAAACTTTGGAGGAAAGAAGGCACTCTGTTTTTTCAAGTTGTGAGAGTGCTTGAATTGGTTCTTTCTCGTTTTGGGAGTTGATGTTTCTTCAATCTTTGATGTTGCTGACTTTCGGGTGTTTGTTTTGTTTTGTTTTTTATCCTATTTGATGATCTTGAAAGTTTGATTGTGATGTAAGGTGGAATCAGCCAACTGGCTTCATTTCTAGAAGATTTTAGGGAGCCAACACTCAGCTCCCAACACCTTCACTGTGTTCTCTTAACTCTGGGGAACTTATATCAGGCTCCGACTCCTCAAACTCAGGAATCTACTGCACAGGAGGTGGGCAAGGTGCTCCCAGACCACTGGTCACTACACTCTAATGGGTGGTGTCAGCCAAAGCATTTCATAGTGCAGTGTTAATGAGATCTGTCCTTTTTGCACGTGTCAGCTGCAGTGGCTATGGCAGCCCAGGAGGGTGAACACTCTTTGGCTGCAACAGGATGCTAGTGGGTGTTGCCTGCCTCTGTATAGACATTCACCGTAATGGCAGAGGCAGCATAGCTTTTGAGCAGTCTGCACTTGGGCAAGTCTGTGTGCATTCTCTGTGCACTGCAAGCAGGGGTGGTCACTTAGGGAGGTGGAAAATCCACCCTTCTCTGTGCCTAACTTTACTCCCATGGTAGTGTTGGTACAAGGGCAGGTCATGGGAGGGGGCAGGGTTGACCTGCTCTGTCCCTGCCAAGGCTTTGATTACAATTGCAGTCCAGTGGGAGAGCGGGGGTGTGGAGTGTATTTTTGCCACAGCAGCAGCAGGGCAGGGTGTGCACATACACACATGCACTAACAAGGCAAGGAAGGGAAAAGCCTGCGCATGCACACACACACCAGCAACACAATGTGGGGGTTGCCATGGGCCTAGGAGAAGCTGGCTGATAACTGGCCACCCCACTGGAGCCCTTACTGGTCAGGCATTGTCAGCCAGCACAGGAACTACAATGAAGTCCCTGAGAGCACTACCTGAGGCTTCCCTGCAAGCAGGTGCTGCTTGTTGGGCATGTAATTGTCTTTTTTTTTTTTTTTTTAAGACAAGGTCTCACTTTGTCACCCAGACTGGAGTGCAGTGGTGTGATCATGGCTCACTGCAACCTTGACCTCCTGGACTCAGGTGATCCTCCCAACCTCAGCCTCCCAAGAAGCTGGGACCTCAGGCACATGCCACTACACCAAGCTATTTTTTGTATTTTTTGTAGAAACAGAGCCTCCCTATGTTGCTCAGGCTGCCCTCGAATTCCTGAGTTCAAGTGATCCTGCTGCCTCGGCCTCCTAAACTGTTGGGGTTACAAGCATGAGCCACCACACCCACCCATGAATGTCTTAACAGAAACATGGTTTGCAAGTATTTTTTTTTCATTCTGTAGGTTACCCTATTTACTCTACTGGTTGGTTCTTTTGCTGTGTGGAAGCTGTTTAGTTTTAAAAAGTCCCACTTACTTATTTTTGCTTTGATTTAAAAAAACTGAAAGAAAGCACAAATGGAAAGCTATCCTGTATTCATAAATTATAAAACTTAATATTGTTAAAATCTCCATACGATCCAAAGCAATCCACAGACATAATGTAATTTTTCTCAAAATCCCAATGGTATTTCTCCCAAATATAGAAAAAAAAATTCTAAAAGTTACATGGAACCACAAAAGGTCCTGAATAGTCAAAACAATCTTGAAGAAAAACGCTGAAGACATCATACTTCCTGATTTAAATATATATTGCAAAGCTACAGTAATCAAAACAGTATGTTATGGCATACAGATAGACATTTAGACAAATGGAACAGAAAAGAACTCTGAAATAAATCCACACATATATACCATTGATACTTCAAGAATATGCTGGTTAGGGGTGACAATTTCCCACACAGTTAAAATGTATAACTTCTGACTTCCCCAAAACTCTGTGCATAACTTCTGACTCCCCTAAAACTCCTAATAGCCTACTAGTAACATAAAGTCAATTATTACATATTTTTATGTTATATGTATTATATGCTGCATTCTTTCCATACAGGAAGCTACAGAAAGGGAAATATTAATAATAAGAAAGGGCATATATAATTAGTATTTATTAAGTGGAAGTAGATCATCATAAAGGTCTTCATCCTCATCATCTTTATCATCTTCATGTTGAGTAGGTTGAGAAGGAAGAGAAGAAAGAGGAAGATTGGTCTTACCACCTCAGGGACAGCAGAGGTGGAAGAAAACTTGCATATAAGTGGACTCTGGGCAGTTCAAACCATGTTCTTCAAGTGTCTACTGCAGTCAACTGATCTTTCACAAATGTTCTAAAAATACACAATGAAGAAAGGAGGACATTCTGAACAGGTCTTTGGAGAGAAGGCATAAAGAGTGGACAGGAGGATGCAGACTCCAGGCTGAAAGGCGAGGATACGGGGAACCCTGCATGGGTATCCAAGAGCTGGAACTGCTCCCGGCCTTGAGCAGCTCCTACGAAACTGGTGAGTGACATAGCCATGAAGTGGCCTACTTCTGCCACAGACCTCTGAAAAACTAGCTGTGGGATACTTCACAATCTTCATGGACATCTGAGCTGGCAGAGAGAACTTCCCAGAGAGTTAGTAGAGACAAAACTCCAGCCTGCGTGGAACCCAAAGGTTTGACATGGGAACAGCTGCAATCAGGCATATCCACGGGTGCCTATTCCACAAAGCTTACCATACACCTCTAGGCACCTTTAGCCTTCGTTTGCTGCCAGACCTGGACAGAGCAGGGCAGTCTTGCCTGAGGATGAGGGCAGTCTTGCCTGAGGATGGGCCAGTTGGATCTGAGCGCGTCTTGTCTGCTAGCCTCTCCCAAGGTCACTGCCTGGTCACATTCTTTTTCAGTACAGCCTCAGCTTGCTAGTTGCCATTGTCATATCTTTTGCAGGCAGGTCTTGCCTAACCATTGGAGCACTTTTGCAGACAGACCTCTACAGGCATGCACCTGCCTGCAGCCTCCCCAACTGGTGTGCACTTTCTTGCAGCCTCCCCTACCACCTTGTCAGCACACATGCACATGTGGAGCCCCTGCTGCCCTGCCAGCATGTACATGCAGGGACCTAGCACCACCCCACCAGCATGCGTGTGAAGACCTACGACCACCCCATCAGCATGCATGAGCACATGGACCCAATCACAGATGCACACACATGCAATGACCCCTGCCAGACTGCCAGTGCACACACTTGCATTGACCCACCACCACTTGGCCGGCATACACACACAGGGGTGCACTGCCACCCCACCAGAGCACTTTTGCTGGCAGCCCCCATTGGCATGTTGTTGCCAGTGGACTGGGAACTCAGCCCCTCCAGTGCTGCAGGCGTTTAATCTCCAGGAGCCAGAGAACAAAACTGCAGGCCTATTCCCAGATCCTACAAATACAGTATGCAGCCCAGGAGTATTGAGCTAAGCCTTGGCCCCCTGAAAGCATCCAGAAAGGAAACCAGTCAACTAAACCCAACCATAGTCAAACCCTCAAGGGCATCAGAGAATATAAAAACAAAAAGGCCCATTCAAAAAGCTCAGCAACTTCAAGTATTAAAGGAACACCAGCCAACACAAATGAAAAAGAACCAGTGCGAGAACTTTGGCAACTGTAAAGTCAGTGTCTTCTTATTTCTGAACAACTGCATTTGCTCCCCAGCAATGGTTCTTAGCCAGTTTGAATCAGCTCCCCAGCAATGGTTCTTAACCAGGCTGAAATGGCTGAAAAAATTGACATAGAATTCAAGATCTTTATAGCAACAAAGATTTTCAAGATTCAGGGGAAAGTAGAAACCCAATCCAAGGCTAAGGAATCCAACAAAACCATTCACGAGCTAAAAGACAAAACAGCCACTTTCAGAACGACTCTAATGGATCTAGAGCTGAAAAATTCACTATAAGAATTTCATAATATTGGCCGGGCATGGTGGCTCATGCCTGTAATCCCAGGACTTTGGGAGTCAAGGCAGGTGGACCATCTGAGGTCTGGAGTTCAAGACCAGCCTGGCCAACATGGTGATACCCCATCTTTACTAAAAATACAAAAATTAGCTGGGTGTGGTGGCAGACACCTGTAATCCCAGCTTCCCGGGAGGCTGAGGCAGGAGAATCACTTGAACCTAGGATGTGGAGGTTGCAGTGAGCCGAGATCATGCCATTGCACTCCAGCTTTGGCAACAAGAGTGAGACTCTGTCTCAAAAAATAAAAAAATAAAAAAAAAGAATTTCATAATATTATACAATGAGAAGTTTTAACAGCAGAATAGATCAAGCTGAGGAAAGAATATCAGAGCTTGAATAACTAGTTCTTCAAATAAACTTAGATAAAAATAAAAGAAAAAAAGAATTAAAAAATAAAAAATAAAACCTCCAAGAAATATGGGATTACATAGAGATACCAAACCTACAATTCACTGGTATTCCAGAAAATTAGAGAAAGACAGCAAGCAACTTGGAAAATATATTTGAAGATATTATCCATGAAAATTTCCCCAGCCTTGCTAGAGAGGTCTACATGCAGATTAAAGAAATTGGAGAACCCCAGTGAGATACTATTCTACTACAAGAGGACCATCCCCAAGATATATAGTCTTCATATTCTCCAAGGTCAATGTGAAACAAAAAATACTAAAGGCAGCTAAATACAAGGGGCAGGTCACATACAAAGGGAACCCCATCAGGCTAACAGTAGACCTTTCAGCAGAAATCTTATGAGCCGGAAGAGATGAGGGGCCTATCTTCGGCATTCTTAAAGAAATTTCAACCAAAAATTTATATCCAGCAAAACTATGTTTAATATGTGAAGAAGAAATAAAATAATTTTCAAACAAGAAAATGCTAAGAGAATTTGTTATCACCAGACTTGCCTTATAAGAGGTCCTTAAGGGGATGATAAACATGGAAACAAAGGCCGTTACCTGCCAATACAAAAATACTTAAGTACATAGCCTACTGACACTATAAAGCAAACATAAACTCAAATCTATATAACAAGGAGATAACATGATCATAGGCTCAACTCCTCACACAATATTAACCTTGAACATAAATTGTATAAATGCCCCCCTTAAAAGGCACAGAGTGGCAAGCTGGATAAAGAAGCAAGACCCAACTATGTGCCATCTTCAAGAGACCCATCTCATGTGCAGTGACACACACAGGCTCAAAGTAAAAGGATGGAGAAAGATCAATCAAGATGAAAAACAAAGAATAGGAGTTGCTCTTATTTCAGACAAAATAAACTTTAAACAACAATCAAAAAGGAAAAGAATGGCATTATATAATGATAAAGGGTTCAATTCAACAAGAATACTTGACTATCATATATGTGTGTGTGTGTGTGTGTGTGTATATATATATATATATATATATATATATATATATATATATATACACACAATGCTGGCACATCAAGATTTATAAAATAAGTTGTTAGAGACCTACAAAGAGACTTAGTTACTCATACAATAATAGCGGGAGACTTCAACCGCCCGCTGACAGCATTAGACAAATCCTTGAGGCAGAAAACATTACTATGACCCTACATAAACACAAAAAGCTGTAAGACTATTACAATCACCTCTATGCACACAAACTAGAAAACCTGTAAGAAATGGATAAATTCCTGGAAACACAAAGCCTTCCAAGATTGAACCATAAAGAAATTGAAATCCTGAACAGACCAATAATGTGTTCTGAAAATAAATCAGTAATTAAAACAAAAACAAAAAACCACCCTACCAACAGAAAAAAGCCCTGGACCATACAGGTTCACAGTCAAAGTCTACCAGATGTAAGGAAGAGCTGGTACCAATCTTACTAAAATTATTCCCAAAATTGAGAAGGAGGAACCCTTCTCTCACTCAGTCCATGAGGCCAGCATCATTCTTACACCAAAACCTGTCAGAGACACAATGGGGAGGAAAAAAAAAAAAAAAACACTTCCCTAATGAACATAGATGCAAAAATTCTCAGCAAAATACTAGCAAATTGAATCGAGTGGCACATAAAAGGCTAATCTATCACAGTTAAGCAGCTTTATTCCTGGGATGCCAAGGTTGGTTCAACATATGCAAATCAATAAATGTGATTCAGTATATAAAACAGAACTAAAAGCTAAAACTACATGATAATTTCATTAAGTGCAGAAAAAGCTTTTGACAAAATTCAACATCCCTTCATATTAAAAACCCTCAGCAATCTAGGATTCGAAGGAACATACATCAAAATAATGAAAACCATCTATGACAAACCCATAGCTGACACCATACTGAATGGGCAAAAGCTGGAAACATTTCCCTTGAGAACTAAAACAAGACAAGGTTGCTCACTCTCACCACTCCTATTCAACATAGTACTTGAAAATTCTAGCCTGAGCAATTAGGCAAGAGAAGAAAATAAAGGGCATCCAAATTGGCAAAGAGGAAGTCAAACAAACTGTCACTGTTCACAATGATACAATTCTATACTTAGATAACTATCATTTCTTTCCAAATTCTCCTAGAGCTGATAAACAACTTCAGTAAAGTTTTAGAATACAACATCAATGTACAAAAATCAGTAATATTTTTATATACCAATAATATCCAAGCTGAGAGGCAAATCAATAATGTAATCCCATTTACAATAGCCACAGTAAGAATAAAATACCTAGGAATAAAGCTAGCCAGGGAGGTGAAAGATCTCAAACATTAAAATTACAAAACACTGCTGAAAGAAATCAGAGGCAATGCAAACAAATAGAAAAACATTCCATGCCCGTGGACAGAAATAATCAATATTGTGAAAATGGTCATACTGTCCAAAGCAATTTACAGATTCAGTGTTATTCCTTCCAAACTACCAATGTCATTCTTCACAGAGATAGGAAAAAGAAAAACATTTTTAAATTTATATGGGACAAAAAAAAAAAAATCCCAAATGGCCAAAGCAATTATAAGCAAGCAAAAAGAACAAAGCTTGAGGCATTACATTACCTGACTCCAAACTTTGCAATAAGGCTACAGTAACGAAAACATCATGATAATGGTACAAAAACATACACATAGACCAATGTAACATGTTAGACAACCCAGAAATAAAGCCACACACCTATAACCATGTAGTCTTTGACTAAGTCAACAATAACAAGCAATGGGAAGAGGTCTCCTTATTCAATAAATGGTGTTCGGATAAGTGGCTAGCTATATGCTGAAGATTGAAGCTGGACACCTTCATTTCACTATATACAAAACTAACTCAAAACGGATTAAAGACTTAAATGTATGACCTAAAAACTATAGAAACCCCAGAAAAACAACAAAAAAATACCATTCTGGACACAGGTTTTGGCAACAGTTTCATAATAAAATCTCCAAAAGCAATTGCAACAAAGAAAAAATATGTGAGACCGAATTAAACTAAAGAGCTTCTGTGCAGCAAAATAAACTATAAACAAAGTAAACAGACCCTACAGAATGAGAGAAAATATTCCCAAACCATGCATTTGACAAGGGTCTAATATTCAGAATCTTTTAATGCATTTAAACAATTCAACAAGAAAAAAAAAGCATTTAAAACAGACAAAGGACATAAATAGACAATTCTCAAAATAAGACATGTGTGACCAACAAGCATATGGAAAAATGCTCAATGTCACCAATTATTGGAGAAATACAAACGAAAACTACAATGAGATATTATCTCACACCATTAAGAATTGCTATTTGAAATTCGGAAAATAACAAATGTCAGTGAGGCTACAGAGTAAAGGGAATGCTTATATACTGCTGGTGGAAATGTAAATTAGTTCAACCACTGTGGAAAGCCGTTTGGAGATTTTCCAAGGAACTTAAAACAGATCTACCATTCAACCCAGCAATACTACATAATTTGATTTAGATCCTCTCCAGCAAGCTTTAAATGCTTTACATAGCGTAAAGCTATGCTCAGTATATAACTTTACACTATGTATTAGCAATGTAGGTTGCAAATTCCACAGTATAATGGTATAATTTTTTATTGTCATATATATTCTAAAAAAAAAAAAAAGAAAGGGAGAACATTATTCTTTTATATTGTTAAACATGAAGTATTATCAAACACAGAGTTGGGAAGAGATGCACAGAACTGACTGGCTCTAGCACACAGCTGAAATCTAAGTACTTCCTATTTCCATGGATGAGTTCTCACTTTCCTTTACAGTACCAGGATTTCAAAATGTCTCAAGAATGTCTTTTGCACAGGATGACATGAGAATATGTACTAGTTATTCTTCATAATAAATTTTCAGTGGCAATTCTATTCCTTTAAAGTTGTATTAGAGGTGCCTGTATCCAAGATCCATAAAACCTTTCAAAAAACTTAAGGATTCTTTATGTCAACCATTTTATCTTGGAGTTGGAGAAATTGAGACCCAGACAATGTAACATGTCTGATATGTGACAGAATATAATCCTTATTTTGTATATCGTACCTGAATATTGGAATTAAGTACAACAGCAAAAATTTATATTAATTAAGCTCCTTTTAAATATTTGCAGATAGGACTTTCAAATTATGATGTAAATTTATGCAAGTAACTTAAATCAGAAGCTTCCCTAGTTTTGATATAATAAAAATCTTCTACTCTTACTATAAACTCCTACATTTTTTCCTTCAGTCTATTGACTGAAACTGCCAAACTGTCTTTTTTCAGCCCTTCCCCTTGGAATTTCTGTCACTCTTATTTAGCATACCACATTTTTTTTTTCATGGAAATAGCACTGTTTAGTTTATTAAAAATTCATGGGACACAATTTTCTCTTCAGTACATAAGGCCTAAGGCTTTCTACCATGTCTATATCATTGCCTAAAAACTTACCTATATTTAAAAGATTCATGAATTTAGAGTTACTACTGACTACATGTTGGCAGTGCTTTTTTTTATAGTTATAGAAACACAGAATTAGAAAAATCTGTAAGTGGTCATTTATCCTGTCTTTACTTCTAGGAAGACTTGTCTTATGTAATCAAAATAGATAAATAACTAGTCTTATTCTTAAAAAAAGAACATACGAGCACTCACCTTCATGTATAATAAATATTTCAGTGAAAGGTTGTATTTCTTATGGAATGAGCTTTTTGTTGCAATAATGCTTCTAATTTTTCTTGCCCAATAAATGAGCTTTTAAATAACCTCTATGCTTTAGAATTCCTATTTTCCAAATTTTAGTTATTACATATCTCCTAATCTGTTTATAACATTTCTATCTCTCTCTTAAATTAGGAACCTAGATAATTATTCATTATGAGCACAGGTACCTTGATATGTCTAATATTAATTGTAATAATCATTTATCAAGTACATATTATGTTCCAAGAACTGGGCCAAAAAAACCTTGACAGATGGTGTCTCAGATCATCACAACAGCCCCATCAGATCATGATATCAACTCTATTTTATACCTGAGGTAACAGTCTTAGAAAAATGGTTTACCCAAATTGCAAAGCTAGAGAGTAGCAGAGTGAGATTTAATCCAGTCTGTTTCATTTCAAGGACTTATTATTTCCTACTACGTCAATATTCTCTACACTAATGAGTTACAATTCACTTGTTAATATAGATGAATACTGAAGCTTTAGACAAATATGAAAATGAAAGCTAATAAACATCTTTTTAAAAATAAGAGTACAGAAAGTCACTAAATTATAATGGTAACTTGATTAATAGAGACAGTTAAGTATTCTGCTCAATCTCAGAATGAATAAAGAGATACAAATACTATCTTTTTATTCCTTCAGATACTTCCAAAGTATGCTTTGAAGGTCCATCTCAAAGGCCACTTCTTGCCCTAGCTAGAGCAATCAAACAAGAGAAAGATATAAAGGGCATACAAGTTGGAAAGGAAGAAGTCGAATTATCCTTGTTTGCAGATAATGTAATCTTATATTTGAAAAAACCTGAAGACTCCACCAGAAAACTATTAGAACTGATGAAAAATTCAACTTCAGCAAATTTGTAGGATACAAAATCAACATAAAAAAATCAGTAGCGGGCCGGGCACAGCGGCTCACCCCTGTAATTCCAGCACTTTGGGAGGCCGGGGTGGGCGGATCACAAGGTCAAGAGTTTGATACCAGCCTGGCCAACATGGTGAAACCCCGTCTCTACTAATAATGCAAAAAAACTAGCTGGGTGTGGTGATGGGCACCTGTAATCCCAGCTACTTGGGAGGCTGAGGCAAGGAGAATTGCTTGAACCTGGGAGGTGGAGGCTGCAGTGAGCTAAGATGGCACTACTGCACTCCAGCCCGGGTGACAGTACAAGACTCCATCTCAAAAAAA
>NW_016107340.1:3394116-3407195 GCF_001604975.1 Cebus imitator | reverse complement strand
AAAAAAAAAAAAAAAAGAAAAGAAAAAGAAAAAATCACATTTCTCTATGTTCAACAGTGACCAATATAAAAAAGAAATCAAGAAAGTAATTCAATTTACAATAACCACAAATATAATACCTAGCAATTAACCAAAGGAGTGAACTATCTCTACGATGGAAACTATAAAACACTGGTTAAAGAAATTGAAGAGGAAACCAAAAAATGGAAAAACATTCAACGTTCATGGATTGAAATAATCAATATTGATAAAACTCAAAGCAATCTACAGTTTCATTGCAATCTCTGTCAAAATACCAATGATATTCTTCACAGAAATAGAAAAAAAGTCCTAAAATTTACATGAAACTACAAAAGACCCAGAATAGCCAAAGCTATCCTGAGTAAAAAGAGAAAAACTGGAGGAATCATATTATCTGATTTCAAATTATATTACAGAGCTGTAGTATCAGCTATAGTATGATAGTGTCATAAAAAGAGACACACAGACCAATGAAACAGAATAGAAAATCAAGAACCCAGAAACATATCCACAGAGCTACAGTGAACTCATTTTCAACAAAGGTGCCAAGAACATACACACGGGAAAAGACAGTCTCTTCAATAGATGGTGTTAGGAAAACTGGATATCTCTATGCAGAAGAATGAAATGAGACCCCTATGTCTTGCCATATAGAAAAATTTAATCAAAATTGATTAAATATTTAAATCTAAGACATCAAACAATAAAGCTACTACAAGAAAACATTAGGGAAAATCTCCAGGACACTGGTCTGGGCAAAAATCTATTGAGCAATACCCTACAAGCACAGGCAAACATGGACAAACGGGATTCAACAAGTTTAAAAGCTTCTGCACAGCAAAGGAAACAACAAAGTGAAGAGACAATCCACACAATGGGAGAAAATATTTGCAAGCTACGTATCTGACAGGGGAGGAATAACCAAAATATATAAAAAGCTAAAACAACTCCATAGGAAAAAAAATCTAATACTCCAATCAAAAGATGGGGAAAGTATCTGAATAGACACCTCTCAAAAGAAGACACAAAAGGCAAAGAGGCATATGAAAATGTGCTCAACATCACTGATCATCAGAGCAATGCAAATCAAAACTATAATGAGATATCATCTTACCTGAGTTAAAATGGCTTATATCCTAAAGACCGGCAAGAACGAATGCTGGCAAGGATGTGGACATAAGGGAACCCATACACACTGTTGATCAGAATGTAAATTAGTACAAACACCATGGAGAACAGTTTGGAGGTTCCTCAAAAAAGTAAAAATTGAGCTACCACATGATCCAGCAATCCCGCTGCTGGTACATACTCAAAGGAAATCAGTATGTCAGGGAGATATCTGCACTACTACGTTTGTTGCAGTACTTTTTACAATAGCTAAGATTTGGAAGCAACCTAAATGTCCACCAACAGATGAGTGGATAAAATGTAATACATGTAATACAATAGAGTACTATTCAGCCATTAAAAAAAAATGAGGTCCAGTCATTTGCAACAACATAGATGGAAATGGAAGTCGCTACGTTAAGTGAAATAAGCCAGGCACAGAAAGACAAGCATCATATGTTCTCAATTATTTGCAGGATCTAAAAATCAAAACAATTGAACTCATGAACATAGAAGAAGGAGGATGGTTACCAGAAACTGGGAAGGATGGTGGGAACCTGAGGAAGAGGATGGGACGGTTAATGGGTACAGAAAATAGAAAGAATGAATAAGACTTACTATTTGGTAGCACAATAGGGTGACTACAATCAATAATAACTACATTTTTAAATAACTTAAAGAGTGTAATTGGATTGTTTGAAACTCAATGGATAAATGTTTGAGGGCATGAATACCCCATTCTTTATGATGTGCTTATTTCACATTGCATGCCTGTAACAAAACATCTCATGTACCCCATAACTATATACACCTACTATGTATCCACAAAAATTAATTTGAAAATGGTATTTGGTTTAAATAAATAATAAAAATAAGAGTACAGAAAGTCATTAGTTAAATTATAATGGATAACTTGATTAATAGAGATAGTTAAGTATTTTGCTCAATCTCAGAATGTAGAGGACCCATAGGAGGCTATGGTGCATTTCCTTGCCATTATGCAGAAAGGTGCCTCTATCATCATACATGGCTGACTATAGAGTTTTAAATATACTTATTATATTTTAATATTATTCTTTTTATATTTTATTTATTATATATCTATATATTTATATTATTTTTTATATTTACATATATAAAGAAGATTGCATAACCAAATTTCTCTCTTTTTAAAAATTGTTCTATAAAGACACCACCATTTTAATTCTTTCCGAGTTCAATAGTGTTATGTATATTTACATTATTGTGCAACCAATCTCCAGAACTTCTTCATCTTGTGTTGCAAAAACTCAGTACAACTCCCTTGTTCTCCTCTTCCTCCAAGCCCCTGATAATCACCATTCTACCCTCTGTTCCTACAAATTTGACCACTCTAGACACCTCATATAAGTGAAATAACATAGAATTTTCTTTTTGTAACTGGCATATCTCACTTAGCATACTGTCCTCAAGGTCCACCTATGCTGCAGCATGGGTCAAAACGTTTTCTTTTTGAGGCTGAATAATATTCCATTTTATGCATATACCATATTTGCTTATCCATTCATATATCTATACAAATTTAGGTTGTGCTTATATTTTGGCTATTGTGAATAATGCTACTATAAATGTGGGTGTACATATATCTCTTTGAAACCTTGCTTTCAATTTTTGGGGTACATACCCAGAAATGAAATTGCGAGGTTATATAACTGTATTTTTTAAGGTTTGAGGGGCTACCATACAAGTTTTCATGGCAGCTACACTATTTTAGATTCCCACCAACAGTGCACAAAAGTTTCTATTTCTCCACATCCTCAGCAACGCATCTTTTCCTGTTTTTATTTTGTTGTTGTTCTTGTTGTTTTTAATAGCCATCCTCATCGATGTGAGTTAATACTTCATTGGGATTTTAATTTGGATTTTCCTATTTATTGATGACATTGAGTATCTTTTTTTTCTTTCTTTTTCCTTTTGAGATGGAGTCTCGAAGCATATGAAAACAGATGGAGTCTCACTCTGTCACCTAGGCTGGAGTGTAGTGGTATGATCTCGACTCACTGCAACCTCTGCCTGCCATGTTCAAGTGATTCTCCTGTCTCAACTTCCTGAGTAGCTGAAATTACAGGCACATGCCACCACACCTGGCTAAATTTTGTATTTTTAGTAGAGACAAGGTTTCACCATGTTGGTCAGGCTTGTCTCAAACTCCTGACCTCACGATCTGCCTGCCTCAGCCTCCCAAAGCACTGGGCCACCGCACCTGGCAAAGTATCTTTTGATATGCTTGTCAGTCATATATATATATATATATATATATATATATATATATATGTGTGTGACTTCATATATTTTTTTAGAGAAAAATATATATATATATATAAAATCTTTAGAGAAATGTCTACTCAAATCATTTGCCCATTTTTTAAATTGGAGTATTGGTTTATTTTTATGTTGAATTGTAGGAGCCAATTTTATTCTATTCATGGCTTCTGTTCCGGCATTGACAATTTTCAAGGAGGAATGACCATAGGTTAATCCAACATAAAATTTCAGAGCATTAAACAGAACTGCAAGTGAATTTGTACACTCTTCCTATGTTAAATCTGAACATGAGAGCAATTATTTTACTGGAAACCATCATTCTCAGCAAACTGACACAAGAACAGAAAATCAAACACCACATGTTCTCACAGGCGGATGATGAACAATAAGATCATGTGGACACAGGGAGGGGAGCATCACACACTGCAGACAGTTGGGGGTTCTAGGGGAGGGACAGCAGAAGGTGGTGAAGAATAATGTGGGGGGAAATACCAGATACAGGTGGTGGGGTGATGAAGGCAGCCAATCACCTTGCCATGTATTTACCTATGCAACAATCCTGCATCATCTTCACATGTACAAAAAGTACAATAAAAAAGTACCTAAAGTAAAATAAAAAAGAAAAGATTAAATCACTGACAAGAAAAGAGGAAAGCTCAGGGCTGAATAGATTCTTGGCAGAATTCTGCCAAATGTTTAAGTAACTAATACCAATTATCCTCAAACTATCCCCCTAAAAATGAAAAAGGAAGAAAATTTTCCTAACCCATTCCATAAAGCCAGCATTACCCCGATACCAAAACCAGACAAGGACACAACAATAACAAAAATATAGGCCAATATGCCAATAAACAAAGATGAAAACCTCTCAACAAAAATACTAGCAAACCAAATCCAACAGCACATCAAGAAGATATATACCATGATCAAGAGGCTTTTATACCAGGGATGGAAGAATCATTTAACATACACGAATAAGCATGATACATTATATCAACAGAATAAAGGATAGAAATAATATGATCATCTCTATAGATGCATAAAAAACAATTGACAAAATTCAATACCCATTCATAATAAAAACTGTCAACAAACTAAGCAAAAGACCATGCCTTAAAATAAATAAGGCCATATGTGACAAACCTTCAGCTAACATACTGAATGGGTAAAAATTGAAAGCCTTTCCTCTAAGAACTGGAACAAGACAAGCATGCTGATTTTAACCACTCCTATTCAACGTAGTACTAGAAGTTCAAGTCAGAGCAATTAGGCAAGAAAAACAAATAAAAATCCAAATTAGAAAAGAGGAAGTCAAATTGTTCTTCTTTGCAGATAATATGATCTTATACCTAGAGAGAGAGAGAAAAAAAAAAGCAAGATTCCACTAAAAACTCTTAGAACTAATAAACAAATTCAGCAAATTTGTAAGATGCAAAATCAACATACAAAAATTAGTACTGTTTCTATATACTAATAATAAAATAGCAAAAAAAATCAAGGAGAAAACCCATCTACAATAGCTATAAAAATACCTACAAATTAATTTAACCAAGAAGGTAAAATATCTCTACAAGGAAGACTACAAATACTGATGAAATAAGTTGAAGAGAACACAAACAAGTGAAAAGACATTCCATGCTCATGGGATGGAATTTAATTGAACATACCGCTCAAAGCAGTTAAAGACTCAATGCAATCCCTATCAAAATACCATAATTTTTCACAAAAACAGAAAAAAATTCTAAAATTTGCATCGATCAAAAAAGAGCTCAAATAGCCAAAGCAATCCTGAGCAAAAATAACAAAGTTGAAAGCATCATACTACCTAGCTTCAAAATAGATGACATGGTTATAGTAATCAAAACAACATGGTATTAGTGTAATAATAGACCTAGACCTAGAACAGGATAAAGAACTCAGAAATAAATCCAAATATTTACAGCCAACTGATCTTGAACAAAGCCAACAAGAACACACAACTGGGGATAGTATACATTATTCAATAAATAGTGCAGGAAAAACTGAATAACCATATGTAGGAAACTTAACCCTAATCTCTCACCATACGCAAAAGACAGCTCAAAATAAGGACTTAAACATAAGATCCCAAACTATAAAACTACTAGAATAAAATACAGGGAAATCTTTAGAACATTTGTCTAGGCAAAGATTTTATGGCTCAGATCTCAAAAGTACAGGAAACAAAAATAAAAATAGACAAATGGGACTATATTAAACTAAAAAACTTCTGCATAGCAAAAGAAGCAGTCAACAGAGTGAAGAGACAGCTTCTTGAATGGAAGAAAATATTTGTGAATTAATTACCTGACAAGGAACTAATATCCAAAATATACAGGGAACTCAAACATCTCAACAGAAAAAATAATTCCTCTAAAAATGGGCAAAGACTATAGATATTTCTCAAAAGAAGATATATCTTCTTTTATATATACATAAATTTATACATTTTATATATACAACAATTTTATATTATATGTATATAAAAGCTTACTCAACATCATATCAACATTACTGATATGTTTTGGCTGGGTGACCACTCAAATCTCATCTTGAATTTCCACGTGTTATGTGAGGGACCCAGTGGGATGTAACTGAATCACTGGGGCAAGTCTTTTCTGTGCTGCTAGTGAATAAGTCTCAGAAGATCTGACAGTATTATAAGGGGGAGTTTCCTTGCACAAGCTCTCTCTTTGTCTGCCGCCATCCACATAAGATGTGACTTGCTCTCCTTGCCTTCTACCATGATTACAAGACCTCCCAATCCATGTGAAACTATAAGTCCATTAAACGTTTTTTTACTTTTTTTTTTTTTGTAATTTGTCCAACCTCTAGTATGTCTTTATCAGCAGAGTGAAAACGAACTAATACAACCACTAGTAATCTAGGAAATACTAATCAAAACCACAGTGAGATATCTCACCCCAGTTAGAATGGCTACTATTAAAAAGACAAAAAATAACATGCTGGCAAGGACGTGTAGAAAAGAGAATTCATACACTGTTGATGGGAATGTAAATTAATACAACTTCTATGAAAAACATATGGAGATTTCTCAAAGAAAACTAAAAATAGAACTAAAATATAACCCTGCAATCTCACAAAGGAACAGAAAGGCAAATATAACATGTTCTTCCAGCTCATGGATTATAGACAATAGAACAATAGATGCCAGAGACTGAGAAAGATAGGTGAAGGGAGGAAGAGAAGTTGGCTATGGGTACAAATATACACTTAGACACAAGAAATAAGTTTTCATTTTTTATTATACTCTAGAATCACTATACTTAGCAACAATATTATGTATGTCAAAGTAAGCACAAGTCTTAAAGTAATACTAACACATAAAAATGATAAACACTCAAGGTGATGAATACCCCAATGACCCTGACTTGATCATTATACATTCTTTGCATGCAAAAAGCACTCGCATGTATCATTATAAATATGTAAATTGTTAAATATAAATAAGAGAAAAAAATACTGATCACAGGCCACCATAACAGATATAATATTAATGAAAAGTTTGGAATATTTTGAGAATCACGAAAATGTGACACAGGGACATGAAGTGAACACATGCTATTGAAAAAATAGCACTGATAAACTCACATGATGCAGGGCTGCTACAGCCTTCGATTTGTAAAAATTACAATATCTGCAAAGCACAATGAAGTGAAGCAGAATAAAATGAGGTATGCCTATATATGATGTCTAGCACAGAGCCAGACACAGAGCAGATGCTTATTAAATTCTTTCCTTTCCTTTCTACATAGACACCATTAGGGAAATCATCTGGGTCCACAACTAAGGCCATCAAAATAAAGATGCTGTTCACTAGATTAGCACAAGGAAGAGAAGAATCTAGCAATAGTCCAAACTACAAGAGTTGGGTTTTTTTTGTTTTGTTTTGTTTTGTTTTTTCCTGAGTGATACTTCATGGAAATGCTGATTCCTTGGCAGGGGAAGGGCCAAGGTTCAAGTCACGTCACATAGACACCTTAAGTAAGGATGCCACTTAAGAGGTGAGGACAGAATATAAATGGAAGCTATTCATTAAAGCCTCCTGTCAGGAGGCAAAAAACAAAACCAAAAGAGAAAAGAAAGATTAGTCAGATTGCATTATAGTCAATAACATCTGGCAGTTCAGAATCTTAATTTTCAAAAACTGTGTGAAAGTCATTTTTTTCTTGAGGGACAGGTATGTCTTAGATGGCTTTGTGCATTCTTTAAAAGAGTTAATCTGGGTCCAAAAGAACTAGGAAATTGCAAATATAAACTTCAAAAGAAGTCACACATTTAAAGTAAATCTTCAGAGTAGTTATATTTATGATCATAGGTATCACAATAGCAAATACATGGAATCAACCTTGGTGCCCATCAATAATGAACTGGCTAAAGAAAATGTGGTACATATACACAATGGAATACTACATCATCATTAAAAGAAATAAAATAATGACATTTGCAGCAACATGGATGGAGCTGGAGGCCATAATCCTAGGTGAATCAACACAGGAACTGAAAACCAAAGATTCTATGTTCTCACTAAACATTGAACCCACATGGACATAAACATGGAAAAAATAGACACTGCAGAATACTAGAAGGGGGAGACAGAGAGGGAAAGTATGTTTAAAAATCACCTATTAAGGTGCAATATACCCATGTAACTAACCTGCACATGTACCCCTCTGTACCTAAAATAAAAGGAATTTGCTTAAATGCCAGCGATATTTGGCCTATATGCATAGGCCTCTATTTTCCACTATGGCTGATGGATTGGAAGTTATTTCCAATTGCTCTTTTTTTTTTTTTATTTAGAAAGTAGGTCATACTAAATCCTATGTGGATCAAATCTTTGATCAAGCTACTTAGATTTGGGATAGATTTATATTAGAATCAGGATCCAAACTGACAGAATTCCCCTCTCGTTTCACCGTATGCTCTGGGCGTGGTCCTCCAAATCCAATTTTTGGTGTCTATATGATAACAGTTTTTATTCTAAGTGTGGGTTCCTCAACCTCTATTGTATATTTTGGGCTGAATAATTCTTTGTTGTGGGAGTTGTCCTACCCATTATAAAATGTTTAGCAGCATTCCTGCTTTCTTCTACCCACTAGATGTCAGTAACACCCTTCCCCCAATTGGGACAATCAGAAGTGTTTTCAGTCATTGTCAAATGTCTCCTGGGAGGCAAATACCAGTTTGAGAACTGTGGCCGTAGCAGAAGGAAAGATACTCATTTCCAAGCATAAAAATTTATTTACCTGAGTATCTGCTGTCTTAAACACAATTTGGTTTTCTAAATAGAGAAAACATAAGATGTGTTAAAAGGGGTAGAAAACATTTTGAAGAGAAAAAGCAGGCTTCCGAGCCACATTTAGGTATGACACAGATATTGGAACTTTCAGACAGTGTCTTAGTCTATTCCTGCTGCCATAACAAAGTACTTTAGACTGGGTTATTTATGAACAGCATAAATGTATTACTCAGTTACCAAGGCTGGGAAGTTCAAGATCAAGGTGCAGGCAGGGTTCTGCTTCCAATATAGCACTTTGTACACTGCTTCCTCCAGAAGGAATATACTTTGTGTCCTCATATGCAGAAGGAATGGAAGGACAAACAGAGGTCAATACTGTGAAATGTCTCTTTTATAATGGCATTAATTCCATTCACAAAGGTGGCTCCCTAATGATTTAATCACTTTCTAGTGGCCCCACCTCTTAATACTATCACACTGGCAATTAAACTTCAACATATGAATTTTGTGGGACACATTCCAATAATAGCAGACATGAATTTAAAATAACTAGAATTAATATGTTAATGACTCTAATGCAAAAGACAGACAACATGCAAACTCAAATAGATCATTTCAGCAGAATGATGAAAACTGCAAGAATCATGTGCAAACTAGAAATCACAAACAGAAATAAAGAATACCATCAACAGTTACATCAGTCTAGCTCACATAGCTAAGGAAAAAAAAAAATGACCTTGAAGATGTCATTATAGACCACTCAGGATGGAAAGCAGATTGTGACAAAACTTTTATGTTTTTAAGTTTTTTACTTAAGGATAAACCTCTTCTGTTATTTCTTTACCAGAAATAATAGTATTATTAATCTGTTATTTCTGGTAAAGGAGTAACAGATTCTCTTTATCACATTTTAGTTTCCTATACTTTCTCTGGATCATACTCAGCTGTTAATGTTTCTTTTATATTACACCATCCTCTGATGATTCCCTTTTCACTTTTTAGAGTTTTTTCAGAAGTTTTTTTATATGGCATTTTAGAGGTTATGCTTTTTTATTTTATTATTTTTACTTTTACACTTTTTTAAAATTTGTGTAAGTTTAAGAGGTACATATGCAGTGTTGTTACATAGATATATTGCATAGTGATAAAGTCTAGGATTTTTGTATAACCATCATCTAAATAGTGCACATTATACCCATTAAGTAATTTCTCATCCCTCACCCCCACCATTCTTCTACCCTTTCAAATCTCCAGTGACTATCATTTTACACTCTATGTCTAGGTATGCACATTATTTAGCTCCAATCTATAAGTAAGAACATGCAATATTTGACTTTGAGTTGTTTCAATAAAGATAATGCCCTCTAGCTCCAACCATGCTGCAGCAAATAACATGATTTCATTTTTTATGAATGAATTTATTCCATTATATGTATACACACATAATTATGACATGACATATACAAGGGTATATATATACACATATATACATGTACATATATACATCATATATATGTATATATGTATGTGTATGTAATATATGATAAAGAAAATATATACTACATCATCTGTTGATGGACAATTAGGTTGAGCCTATATCTTTGCTATTGTGATTAGTGCTGTAATAAAAATACAAGTGATGGGATCGATCCAAGATGGCCATTTAGGAACAGCTCAGGATTGCGGCTCCCAGTGAAAGTGCAGAGGGTGAGTGGATGCCGCATTTTTATTGCCCACAGACTAGGCAATTCCAAGGCGGAGGAGCTCCACGGGTCGCCAGCGCAGCTGTGCCGGCGGGCACCGCTGCTTTGCCCCGCGCGGCCGCTTTGTTGGCGCCCCAGAGCAGCGGTTCTCCATACAAAATACACCGGTCCAGGTGCCCTTCTGGCTGGCAATTGGAGCCATGGGAAGTCGCCCATTCGTCTGTTTAAAAAGGGGACTGAGCAGGGAACCAGGACAGTAGATTCCAGGGCTAAAAAGGGCCACAAATCTCAGTGCCACTGTTTAAGCCAGTGCAGTGAGTTGCCACAGGGGAAAACACACAGACCCCAGGGCCTCTTCAACAGGCGATGGGAAGACCAACATTAAAAAAAAAAAAAAAAAACGGCTCTGAGGCAGGGATCCAGGCAATCAGGTTCGGCTATTCCCACCCCCACAAAAGAACAGCAATCAGAAACTCTTTGGATTGCGAGTTTCACAGCAAGCGCAGCTGAACCCAGGACGGTCCAGCTCTGTGGGGGAGGGACGTCCACCATTACTGAGGCTGCCCACCATTATGGAGGTAGTCAGCCAATGCTGAGGTAGCCTGCCGTTGCCAAGGCAACCCGCCACTGCAGAGAGGTTCCGCCTTAAGAGAGGCGGGCTACCATTGCCGAGGCAGTTCTAACTACACCCATATAAACAGGACTGCAGGGAAGTTCACTAGGCAGCTAGGCGGAGCCCACAGCAGCTCAGCAAAGCCTCTACAGGCAGACAGTGACTAGGCTGCCTCCTTGCGGGGCAGGGCAGCTCTGAAGGAAAAAACAAGAAGGCAGCAGCATAACGGAAACTCATAAGGCCCTAAATCCCTGGGACAGAGCACCTGGGAACAAAAAGCAGTTTATGAGTTCTGCTGCAGCAGAACTAAACATACCTGCCCAGCAGCTCTGAATGAACTACGGAGCTCACAGCTCAGCACTTGAGCTCCTATAAAGAAGAAACCGTCTCCTCAAGCATCTCCCTGACCCCTGTATACCCAAAGAGCCACCTCATAAAGGAGAGATCAGATTGACACTTGGCGATCCTCCTGGGACAAAGATAGCAGAAGAAGAAAACTGGTAACAACATTTACTGTTCAGCAGCTGCTACAGGTGATCTCCAGGCAAGCAGGACCTGGAGTGGACCTCAGCAGACGTACAGCAGAGGGGCCAGACTGTCAAAAGAAAAACCAAGAAACAGAAATAACCTCATCATCAACAAACAGAACATCCACTCAGAGACCCAATCTGAAAGCCAGCAACTACAAAGACGACAGGTGGCTAAATCCATAAATATGGGAAGAACCAGCACAAAAAGGATGAAAACACCTGAAACCAGAACAACTCTCCTCCTACAAGGGATCACAACTCCTCACTAGCAAGGGAATGAGGTTGGATGGAGAACTAGTGTGATGAAATGACAGAATCAGATTTCAGAAGGTGGGTAATAAGAAACTTCTGTGAACTAAAAGAACATGTTCTAACCCAATGCAAAGAAACTAAGAACCTTGAAAAAAGATGTGACGAAATGCTAATGAGAATGGACAAAATAGAAAGGAATATAAGTGAATTGATGCAGCTGAAAAACACAACACGAGAACTTCGCGAAGCATGCACAACTATCAAAGCCGAATTGACCAGGCAGAAGAAAGGATATCAGAGGTCGAAGATCAACTCAACGAAATAAAATGGGAGGGCAAGAATAGAGAAAAAAAGGTAAAAAGGAATGAACAAAGTCTCCAAGAAATGTGGGACACTGTGAGAAGACCTAATCTATGTTTGATAGGTGTACCTGAATGCGACGAAGAGAATGAATCCAAGCTGGAAAATACTCCTCAGGATATTATCTGGGAAAACTTCCCCAACCTAGAAAGGCAGGCCTATATTCAAGTCCAGGAAATACAGAGAACACCACAAAGATATTCCTGACGAAGAGCAACCCCAAGGCACATAAACGTCAGATTCACCAGGGTTGAAATGAAGGACAAAATACTAAGGGCAGCCAGAGAGAAAGGTCAGGTTACCCACAAAGGGAAGTCCATCAGACTCACAGCAGCTCTCTCAGCAGAAATCCTACAAGCCAGAAGAGAGTGGGGGCCAACATTCAACATCCCTAAAGAAAAGAACTTTCAACCCAGAATCTCCTATCCAGCCAACTAAGTTTCATAAGTGAAGGAAAAATAAAATCCTTTGTGAACATGCAAGTACCCAGAGATTTCGTCACCACCAGGCCAGCTTTGCAAGACCTCCTGAAAGAGGCTTTACACATATAAAGAAACAACCAGTACAAGACACTCCAAAAACATGCCAGATGGTAAAGAGCATCAACACAATGAAGAATCTGCATAAACTAACGGGCAAAACAGCCAGCTAGCACCAAAATGGCAGTGTCAAATTCACACATAACAATATTAACCCTAAATATAAATGGACTAAATGCACCAATCAAAAGACACAGACTGGCAAATTGGATAAAAAGCCAAAACCCATCAGTGTGCTGTATCCAGGGAACCCATCTCACATGCAAGGATACACAAAGGCTCAAAATAAAGGGATGGAGGAAGATTTACCAAGCAAAAGGAGAGCAAAAAAAAGGAGGAGTTGCAATTCTCATCTTTGATAAATTAGAC
>NW_016107340.1:3392049-3393580 GCF_001604975.1 Cebus imitator | reverse complement strand
CAGAAATAAAGATGTTCTTCGAAACCAACGACAATGAAGACACAACATACCAGAATCTCTGGGACACATTTAAAGCAGTCTCTAGAGGAAAATATATAGCAATGAGTGCCCACATGAGAAGCAAGAGAGATCAAAAATTGACACTCTATTGTCAAAACTGAAAGAGCTAGAATAGCAAGATCAAAAAAACTCAAAGTCTAGCCGAAGACAAGAAATAGCTAAGATCAGAGCAGAACTGAAGGAGATAGAGACACAAAAAAACCCTTCAAAAAATCAATAAATCCAGGAGCTGGTTTTTTGAAAAGATCAACAAAACAGACAGACCATTATCCAGATTAATAAAAAAGAAAACAGAGAATAACAAAATTGATGCAATAAAAAACGATAAAGGGGATATCACCACAGATTCCACAGAAATTCAAACCATCATTAGAGATTATTACAAACAACTCTATGCACAAAAACTAGTAAACCTGGAAGAAATGGATAAATTCCTGGACACTTGCCTCCTCTCAAGCCTAAACCAGGAAGAAGCCGAAACCCTCAACAGACCCATAACAAGGTCTGAAGTTGAGGCAGCAAGTAAGAGCTTACCACCCAAAAAAAGCCCAGGTCCAGACGGGTTCACAGCCAAATTCTACCAGACGTACAAAGAGGAGCTGGTACCATTGCTTCTGAAACTATTCCAAACAATACAAAAAGATGGAATTCTTCCCAAATCATTTTATGAAACCAACATCATCCTGATACCAAAACCCGGCAGAGACTCAACAAGAAAAGAAAACTTCAGGCCAATATCCATGATGAACATAGATGCAAACATCTTCAATAAAATACTGACAAGCCAATTGCAACAGCACCTCAAAAAGCTTATCCACAATGATCAAGTAGGCTTCATCCCGGGGATGCAAGGCTGGTTCAACATACACAAGTCTATAAACGTAATTCACCATATAAACAGAACCAAAGACAAAAACCACATGATTGTCTCAACTGATGAAGAGAAGGCCTTTGACAAAATTCAACAGCCCTTTATGCTAAAAACCCTCAATAAGCTAGGTATTGACGGAACATATCTCAAAATAATAAAAGCTATTTACAACAAACCAACAGCCAACATCATACTGAATGGGCAAAAACTGGAAGAATTCCCCTTGAAATGTGGCACTACACAAGGATGCCCTCTCTCATCACTCCTATTCAATATAGTATTAGAAGTTCTAGCCAGAGCAATCAGGCATGAAAAAGAAATAAAGGGCATTCAAATAGGAAAGGAGGAAGTCAAATTGTCTCTATTTGCAGACGACATGATTGTATATCTAGAAGACCTCACTGTCTCAGCCCCAAATCTCCTGAAACTGATAAGCAACTTCAGCAAAGTCTCAGGATACAAAATCAATGTACAAAAATCACATACATTCCTATACACCAATAACAGACTTAAAGAGAGCCAAATCAAGAACAAACTTCCGTTCACAATTGCCACAAAGAGAATAAAATACCTAGGAATACAACTAACAAGGAACGTAAA
>NW_016107340.1:3387126-3390494 GCF_001604975.1 Cebus imitator | reverse complement strand
CAGCAAATCACACTGCCACTTGTGTACCTATGCAACAATTTTGCATGTTCTTCACATGTACCCCAAAACCTAAAATGCAATAAAATAAATAAATGGGAAAAATAAATAAATAAAATTAAAATTAAAATAAAAATACAAGTGCAGGTATCTTTCTGATATACTGATTTCCTTGTAGAGATCTTCCATCTTTTTTTTGTAGCTTTTTTAAATGGGATTTTATTTTTATTTTATTTTGTAGGTATTGTAAATGGGATTGCTTTCGTGATTCAGATCTCAGCTCAAGTGTTATTGGTGTATAGAAATGCAATCTCTCTACTGAATATATATCCAAATAAAAAGAAATCAGTATATCAGAAAGATATCTGCACTTGTATTTTTATTTCAGCACTATTCATAATAGCAAAGATATGGGCTCAACCTAACTGTCCATCAACAGATGATGTAGTATATACTACATCTTACTTATCTCACACACACACACACACACACACACACACACAAACAAATCAACTCAAGATGGATCAAATACCTTTAAACTTAATTGATAAAAGTCTGGATTCAAAATTTTGATGAACTTTTTTCATTGTTTTTTTTATAACTTCTAATGCTGCTTATGGAAACACCAGTGCTCTGATTCTCTTCTTTTATGGGTTAGCTATTTTTTCAGGATACTCCCATAAATTTCTCTTTTTTCCTAGTGTTCTGACTTTATCAGGAATTGATGAGATATAGTTTTATCACGACGTAATCTTATAACATCCTTGATGAGCTCTTCAATTCAAACATTATAAATTTCTTTCTCACTGCATACACACTTGGAATTGTTCATTTTTAAAACTTTTATTTATTATTTTCTTTTCTCTATAGTCTCTGTAAACGTATCCTTCTGGAATATCTTGTAGACGCCTTTTCTAACCTTGTGTCTGTTCTCAAAGTATCTTAACTTTCCTTTAGTTTTCAGTAACTTTTTATTTGTAACATAAATTGACAAATTTGTTTTCCTCATCACAAACATGGCTATAATGTAATGTTCAGTTTACTATTTAGCTGGTACATTAATCAGTTCAGAGATCATTTTTAATATCAGGAATTGTTTCTTCTTAACACTTCCTTTGAGTAATCATTGTTTTTTTTTCTTATTCACAGTAGTATTTTCCTGCTTGCAATCTAGATGAAAAAAATCTATCAAATCTCTGTAAATGCATTACTTCGAAAAATTTATAGAATCTCTGCTGATTCTTCACTCATTAATTTCTCCCCTCTGAGTTTAATTGTTCTATATGCTCTATTTTTATTCTTCTCCTTTATGGGCTTTGGTGGTAATTGTGATCATTGTTCTGTTTTTAGGCTTCTTGCATTAAAACATTCTTTGAATCTTAAGGTACTCTCAAACAGGAGGAAGAAATGGGCTTACTTCCTTCAAGAAAGGATTATGGGTGGGAGTAGAAAATTCTCCTTCCTGATCTGTCATTTTGTGTGTGATAATTTGCACCAATGGCAATGGACTTAAGTCTAGTGGCATGATGGTACATATTGACTGGAGGTGGAATTGGTAGCAGCATCCTGCACTGATAAAGGTTCTTGCCCATTTTTACAGCCTGGTTCTCCAGACCTTCTGTTGATTCTGTTAGCCAGGTAAAGCCCTTCCGAAACAGCCCTCTATTGTTTAAGACTTCAATTGTCTACAAAGATTTTCTCACAAATATGGTTGTCTTTAATTGGCCTTCATTGAATAAACAAAGGGCTACTTTTAAAAGCAAAACTCTGGAATTAGTATGGACCTCTTTCTCCTAATGCATTTTCCTTTATGGGAGGGGTGCCTGCTGCTTCTGTGTATGTGAACAGGGTGTTCAGGGTGAAGAAGAGGCTTCTATACAGAAAGGCAGAGAAGGAAGTTGGTGCCCTATATTGGGCAAAGTAAGGAAGGCTTCACACTGGGAATAAAAAGCTTTAGTCAATTTCACTTCTAGGCAGATGTGCCTTTCTCTATCCTCCTCCATTTCCTTTTTTCTCTCCTTCTCTTTTCTGTGTATGTGTAGCGTTCTGGTGATAGCTCTAATTCTGCTCTTTTCTTCAAGTCTTTGCTCACAGCCCCTTTATTTATGGAATAAACAGAAATGGGAAGCCATTTGTTAAGAATGTGATTCTTTGATTCTTGTACTGATTTAATCTGAGCTTGTAACTCTCTGGTATCTTGCACTATGGTTTCCTGTTCTTTCATCATCAACTAATTTCATTTACTTTTGTCTTATAAAAAATTTCTTAAGATGTTTGGACTGCTGATGTCACTTCTTCCTCTCCAGAATTGATTTTATTATTATTTACTTTTCTACATCCAATGGGAACTTGGGAAAGAGGATGGAGAAATAGATGTACTCAGTTACCATCTGGTTTTGCCATTACAAGAAATTTCCATTCCTCACTAAATGTTCTAAAACAGTGATTCTCAATCTTGGTTATACCTTGGAGAGATTTTTTTTTTTTAATACCAGTGCTTGAGCCTCAGTCACAAAGATGATGATTTATTTAGTTTGAAATAAAACTGAGTCATCAGTAGTTTTTAAAACTCCCTAAGTGATTGTAATGCAGAATCAAGTCTGAGAATGATTCTTGCATATATGCAAGTATATGGCCATGCTTCAATCAAGGAATTACTTATCAGACTTTTGTGTTTGTAGTAATACTCAGAGGAGATTCTAGGGCCCTATACCCAAGACACTGATTAAGTAGAAATCTGATTGCTGTTTCTGATTTGGAGGTCCTCCAGGGGAACGGAAACCTGAGGTTTCCTTCAGCAGTTTCTGAAAACTTCTGTTTCTTTCTGTCTCTGTTTTTGTGTGCTGTGAAGAACCCTCACCCTCACTTACCAATGGCACTAAAGATAATCTGTCACATTTTCAAAATCTTCAATGCTGTGAACCGGGAAGCTTCCATTCAAAATTCAATTGAAGTAGACACGTAATATGCATGTTATATGTTATCACCCTCCTGGCCCCAGAAGTTCTCAAATACAGCTGGTTCTTGTTCTCAGGATCACTTCAGTTATTCCAGGGCTCTTTATTTTTCAAAGATTGCCAAACACTTTTCAAAGAATAATTATAAGTAAAAGAATAGTGACATTGGCTGGGTGCAGTGGCTCATGCCTGCAGTCCCCGCACTTTGGAAGGCCGAGGTGGGCTGATCACGAGGTCAGGAGATGGAGGAGACCCTCCTGGCCAACATGGTGAAACCCCTTCTCTACTAAAAATACAAAAATTAGCTGGGTGTGGTGGCGTGTGCCTGCAGTCTCAGCTACTTGGGAGGCTGAGCCAGGAGAACTGCTTGAACCAGGGAGGTGGAGGTTGCAGTGAACAAAAATCGTGCCACTG
>NW_016107340.1:3380959-3387106 GCF_001604975.1 Cebus imitator | reverse complement strand
AAAAAAAAAAAAAAAAAAAGGAAAGGAAGAGAATAGTGATATTTACAGATACAATTTTCATCCAAAAACAGGCAGTCATTCCATTATAGGAACATTTTGCCATATATTTTTCAGGATAAAAGTAATGACAGAACCAAATTTATTGTTCTTTATAGAGAATATTAATTCCTTGAAGTGAGAAGGAGGGAATGAGTTCTCTTTGTTCTTATATGTAATAACTGAGTATAACATTTCTTTAAAACCAGAATATATTTGCAAGGCTCAAAGACTCTCAGAAAACATGATAGGACATAGTTGGAAATCTTCTTTCATTCTGGAGATGAAGGCTGTTGTAAAGATTCCTACCTGGCATAGAAGTGCTTTCAAATAGTCTGCCAAGCTATACTGTCAAATTTTGTTTAAAAAGTTATAGATACATTAAATTTAAAGCCCATGATATAAGAGACTAGTTCCACAAATTAAAATTCCAAACTTTTTCTTAGATAATTTTAATCACATGACCTTAAAAATCAGCAGATCCAAAATAAAAATTTAAACACAAATAATTCTGCAGTGTTTACATTAGCATTATGAAAAAATTGAGTGTCTAAGTTTCTTACGCAATTATAAAACATGCTTTCATATTTCACAAAAAAGTCTTTTAATTAGAATCTATTTAACACAACAGCACATCTAATTTATTAACGCTTAATTATATATTACAGAAGCAGCCAAAAAAATCTGCTGTTTATTGCTGGAAAGTTTCCCATACACAGAAATAAAATTCAGGCTGTTTTCAAAGTATATAATTAAGAAATCAGTATGTAAAATTTCACTTAAATAAAATGTAGGAGAAAGACATATGTTTAGGTCCTTTCTGTGAGATGCATAAAATTCTATCTGGAAAACATTGTCTGACACATTAAAAGATAGAAATTCAGATGAATTTAATTTGCATCATAATAACTACATGCAGACAGTATTTCAGAAAAAGGTGATCGTGGCTATAAGACGGATGACGAAACATGAGGAGCAGCAAGTCATAATTTCCAAGGATAACGTATGTTAACTACATACTGGTTTGTAAGAGTATCTCAACACAAAGCATTTATTCACTGACTCAACAAATACAGTATTTATCAAATGACTACTAGATGCCAGGTATTACATTAGATGCTACAGATGCAATAGTAAGCATTAAAAACTGAAGTTTCTTCTCTCATGGACCTCTTGGTCTACTACACTATGTACACATGAGTTAAACAATTATAAAATAATTATATAAGTTGTGCTCAATTCTGTAAAGGTACCTGGTGCTATAAAGGTGTGGATCTAGTTGGTTCATAAAGAAAGAACTCAATAAAATATATCAATATTTTTAGTATAAATTCAGTAAAAAGTTCAAATTCATCAAAATCCATATGAATGCATTCCACCAATAAGACTCACTATTATAGTTGAATTATGGAAGAAATTCCTTAAATATTTCTAGAAAGTAATCATAACAAACTCAGGTTAGCATATATTGGCGTAAAAATGCTACAAATTTAGACATCTGCTGTTTATCCTAGAGTTGCACTCCCCTGAGAATTTCTACAGCTGAAATTAAGCCTTTTAGACATAGTTCAATTCAAAGAAAAAAAATAAGATCTTTATAATAAAGTGATAATGAAAAGTCAATAAGCTTCATCTTGAATCGGAACTATTTAAAATAGAGGAAAAACATGACCATAAACTTTGGGCTAATTGTGATTGTTATCTAGGCTGATGCATTTCTGATTGATTCATTTTTAATGAGTAAGATAAGGTAGGATATTAAGTTATGTATATCTGTTTTCCAGAGTAGAAGCAGATATATGATACAAAGTAAAAAATCTAAGGTACTCACCTCCATTATTATTTTTTATAATAAGCAAGTTAAATTATTCATGGAATTTGTTGACATAAGCTTTAACATTCTGCTATACCATGAAGACATCTTGATATCTACCAATTTTTAAACTTTTTGGTTATGTCGAAAGGAAAAATACATAAATACAACATTAAAACTGCTATTTGAACTCTAGCCATTTTCCCAATTTATTTCTAGAATTCAGAGAAAATCACTGAGTAGTTCACATGATCATGTCATGTTCTAATTACATAAATCAATAAACTAAAAGAATGCATAAAAGACTTATCTAAATATACTTAGTTTTCTTAACCAAATCTTTGTAATACCTAGTGTTAGCCCATAAGGCAGTGGCAGAACAAAAATTATTCTTGCTCAGAAATAAAATACCTTCTCTTGGTTAATTATTAAAAAGGCAAGAACAGGAACTTTTACAAAGCTACAAAAAAAGAAAAACCAATGTCATAAATTTTCAGCAGCAGTTACCACTTGTGGTTAATAAAATAAAGTTAGAGCAAAATCTTGCATGTCTCACAAATGCCTAAATGTCTTTAACCATTTAAAGGCTTTATTTCCATTAGTTACTTTACAGTACTCAGAATCACTGGGATTTTGATGTGTATATATGCAATACATTTATATATCTTTTCTCATTTAGAAGGTATGAATCTGATCAATAGGAAGTATGGGAATTGTTACATTTATATGTATATTTGCTTTAATATTAACAAAAGGGTAAGAATAAGCAATTTTTGTATATTTAAATTAATGAGAATAAGAAAGTTTTTAATGACATTTAAAGGATAGTTTGAAAGCATGGAATAGACAACACTACTAGAAATTCAACAAGTTTAACAAGGCCACAGACAAAGAACTAAAATCAAATTCACTTTTTCTAATTCATTGAATTTAATAAAATTTCAAAACTATTGTGATTTTAATGTGGAAGTAGATATTGCATTTTTTTAATAAAATCTTTAATATTTACTCATGTAAATTTAGGAATTAAACCAGAGTTATTTTCTCATAAATGACTCAGACATCTTTTTTTCCTCAGTTAGACAAAATTATCAGTTAGATGAAAATTTGTGTGATATTTTCAAAATTACCTAAGAAAAGCTTTTATGTAAATATACTTAGTTATTAACTATAAATTCTCAATAAACTTTGCTAAATATTGCAGACTGAATATCATTTTTTGTGAGGAGAAAAGTAAGTATCTTAGCTTATGTAAACCCTGTATTTTCATCTTAATGAAAAAAAAGGAAAAGAACATATCTTCTTTCAACCATTAAAGAACTTATAAACTTGTTTAAGTTTGAAATTTATACTTACGGGTGACATTTTGGCATCTACCTCTGTATTTGTGTTTAATAGCAAAGTTACGGGAATATAAAAGTACAGCTTATAATTATCATTAAGAAAATAATTTTAAAAATGAGAAAAAGAAAAAACTACTGAGTTGGGATAAGAACTGAAATTAAACCATTCACTTATAAGGCAGAGTGGATAAAAGAATAACAATGCTTAGAAACCCTTTGGGATTTATACTCTATAATAAAGAAAATGACTACCACCACAAAAATACATGGAGTAAAATGTTAGGACAGAAATGTCTTTCTGGGCAGGAATTGTATAGCATAAAACATATAACAAAACATATGAGAAACTCTCAGGGGAAAATTCGTAATTTTAAATATCTTGTTAGATGATAAAAAGGATTAAAACTAGTTAATTAGAAGGTTTTCAACTCAAAAATGTACTGAAAGCTAAACAACAACAACAACAAAAAAAAAACAGAAGTAAAAACAAAACTGGGAAATATAATGGAAAACTTACATTCATAGTATCAATAAAAATACTTAAAAAGTAACTAACAACATAAAGCTGAGAAAAGGGAATGCTTATACATTGCTGGTGAAAATGTAAATTAGTTCAGCCATTGTGAAAAGCAATTTGGTGATTCCTCAATGAACTTAAAATGGAACTACCCTTCAACCCAGCAACCCCATTACTCAGTATATACTCAAAGGAATATAAATCATTCTACCATAAAGACACATGTATACATATATTTATCACAGCACTGTTCACAATAGTAAAGACATGGAATCAACCTAAACGTCCATCAACAGTAGACTGAGCAGTAGACTGATAAATAAAATATGGTAACTATCACCATGGAATACAATGCAGCCATAAAAAGAATGAGATCATGTCCTTTGTAGCAGTATGGATGGGGCTGGAGACCATTATCCCAAGCAAATTAACACTGGAACAGAAAATCAAATGCTGCATATTCTCATTTATAAATGGGAGCTAAACAACAAGAACACATGGACACAAAGAGAGAAAAAATTGCCACTACAGCCTACTGAAGGATGGAGAAAGGAAGGATGGGATCAAAAACTACCTATTGGGTACTATGCTTATTACAAAGGTGATGAAATAATCTGTACACCTCCTGTGAGTTTGCAGTTTACCTATACAACAAACCTCCACATGTATTCCTGAACCTAAAAGAAAAAAGAAAAAAATACCAAAGTGTTCTGTGAAACATAAAAAGGTTTTAAACAAATAGAAAAACATACAATATTTTTTTCACAAGAAGACTCAATATTATCTTTTCATTCTTTATACATTGATAACAATATTTAATGTATAAAAATAAAGTACAATTTTGGGGGATGTGAGCAAATGATACTAAATTTCATTTAGAATGATAACAGCTAGGAACACTTTATAAAAGAAAGTGAGTTAAAATAATTGTCTTGTCATGTTAAAAATACATTATAAAGCTACAATAATCTAATAATGAGAAACTCATGACGAGAAAGAAAACATTTAGGAAAAAAAGTAAAGCCTTATCTTATATTGAAAACCAAAATTAACTTAGTTACAACAGAAATTTTAAAATTTAAAAGCAAAATGTAATAGTTAACAATATAAAGATAAAATGTTCTTTTTGTAAAAAAAAAAAAAAAATTAAAAACTAAGTGAAAAGAAATTGACACTCTAGGAAAAAATATTTGCAATAAACATACCAAGCTGTTAATAATCTTAAAATACAAAAACCTCACATAAACCATTCTAAATTTTGCCCAACATTCTTTTTCATTTTTTTGAGATGGAGTCTTGCTCTGTCACCAGGCTGGAGTGCAGTGGTGCAATCTCGACTCACTGCAACCTCCGCCTTCCAGGTTCAAGCGATTCTTCCACCTCAGCCTCCCGAGTTGCAGGGACCACAGGCGTGTGCCACCACACCCAGCCAATTTTTTTGTATTTTTAGTAGAGATGGGGTTTCACTGTGTTGGCCAGGATGGTCTCGATCTCTTGACCTCGTGATCCACCCGCCTCGGCATCCCAAAGTGCTGGGATTACAGGCGTGAGCCATCACACCAGGCCTATGCCCAATATTCTAATAGTAAAATAGTCCAAAAAACTTTTTATGGCAATTTACAAAGAAAGTAATACAAATGGTCAAAAACATATGAGAAAACTGGATGATTGCGGCTATATTTGGATGCTTGGCATTTTTCCTTTGTGAAACTACATTCTTCACTTCATGTTACTTTGTTGGAGCTGCCAACAGCGAAACCTTTTACTCCTAACAAGAATGTGTATCATGTGACCTATGCTAGTTCATTCAGCCTCTCTCCTAGGAATTGTTATCCTGAATGGGGACCTATAAGCCAGAAAAATGATTAAAAACAAATCATTTGAAGGTAGCATCATAGGAGTAGAGAATGCCTGTGAGGTCATGCTGCTTTTCCATCTCACATTCCATGAGCTGTCTACCCAATAACCCCCATTCACTTATATAAAGAAGACACAATCTATTTTTAAAATCAAAGACCCCTGAGTAATATAATCTGTTGAATCCCACTAGTGATCAAAGAAATGTAAATTAAAACATATTCTTTTGGCCAAAAGTATGGCAAATATTAAAACAAATGGTATCAGGTAATAAGTTTTATAAGTAAGAAAAAACACTATAAGAAGATTTTGGATATCAGAGGTCGAAGATCAACTCAATGAAATAAAACGGGAAGGCAAGATGGAGAAAAAAGGGTAAAAAGAATGAACAAAATCTCCAAGAAATGTGGGACTATGTGAAAAGACTTAATCTACGTTTGATAGGCGTACCTGAATGCGACAAAGAGAATGAATACAAGCTGGAAAATACTCTTCAGGATATTATCCAGGAAAACTTCCCCAACCTAGCAAGGCAGGCAAACATTCAAGTCCAGGAAATACAGAGAACACCACAAAGATAT